>NW_023662603.1:12500-15950 GCF_015228065.2 Penaeus monodon | reverse complement strand
CAAAACACACACACACACAACACACACACACACACACACACACAAACACACACACATTCACACACACACACACACACACACCACACACACACACACCACACACACACAAAATTTAAAATATATATATTAAAATATATATATATATATTATATATTAAAATATATATACCACCAAAAATAGTTATTAATATTCGTTTATTCATGCTTTTATTCTTTGATTTTTTTTATTTTCTTATATCTAATAGAAAGATCGGTCAATATGCCATTATATATAATAAATAATATTATATATATATATATAAATTATATATATTTTATATATATTATATATATATATATGATCACAAACACGTAAGGTACAAAAAAAGGGAAAAAAAAAACCCCTTTATTGACTTTTCCTATTTAATTGTACTATAATATATATATGTGTTTGTATATATATCATATATTGTTTTAATATAAATATATTTATAATATCTATATCTTTATTATTTTCTATCTATCTACTATTATATATATAAGTGTTATATATTATATTTTATTTTTAAAATTAAAATATATATATTATAATTAATATATAATATAATATTTTTATATACAGCGTATATACATACTACATATATATATAATTATATATTATAGATAAATTTATTATTTTTTTTTTTATATTATATATATTTTGTGTTATTTTTATTAATATCAATATATAACAGGAAAACAAAGACGTCTTAAAACATGTCAAGAATCCGCGTTTGGTTTACCTTTTACAATCCAAATTTTCCCCATACCCAGGCAGAGTTTTAAAATACCCCCATGATCTTGGTAGGAAGTTTACTCTCTGGCTTTGCTTGAATGTCTTTAAGCGATCTTGTTTAACCATTTTAACAAGCATTCTGTCCGTTTTCCCAGTTTCCACTTTAACTGGTTTCATAAATTTTTCCAAAATTTTAAAATTTTCCTTTTACTTTTCAATTTAAGTTTTGCAAACACCCACTTTCTTACCCTATCCGTGGGCTTGAGACGTTTCTTTGATATAAACTTCAATATCAGAAAAAATCCCCCTGAAAACAGATCCTTTCCTTTCTATGGTGCTTTTATAGGCAATCTTGATTCAGTTTTATAAGGGCCCGATTTAGTCAGTCCTGTATTTGCAGTTATTATAAAAAATAAAACCGGGAAACCGGGGAAATTTAGAACATGTTAAGGGTCTATGTCAGTTGTGACACTCCTTGTGGAAAAAGAGGGGGGCCTAGCAAAACCTACAAAACCCAAGGAAACTTTGGGTTTTTTTTTTTTTTTGCTTTTTACTAAAAATTTTTGAAAACTACAGAGAAAAATTCCAAAACAGTAAACAACATTTCCATCATTTCATATACTGTACAGAACCCAAAGGGTAAAAACAACAACAAAATATCCGAGTTAGTCTCAAACTATATCAGTACTGTTGTGTCTGTACATACGTGTGTGTGTGTGTGGTGCTTAGTATTAAGTACACACACCACACCACACGCACGCACCACACACACACACAAACACACACACACACACACACCCCCAACACACCCACACACACACACCCACACAAAACCCCCACGTATTATATATATATAAAAAATATTTATATATATATAATTTAATATATATATTATATATATATACATACATACATACATATAATATATATATATATATTATATAATTATAAATATATAATATTATAATACTAATATACACACACAAACATGAATGATATGCATAATACTATTATTCCAATATAAATAAAAATATAATTATATATAAAATATATAATATAATATATTATAAATATAATACATACTATCATATAATATATATATAATAATATATTTATATATTTTATTTTTATAAATATATATATATATATATATAATATTATATACATATATATTATATATATATAAAATATATTTTTTAAATATATAAAATAATATATATATATATATGGATGGGTGGGTGTTCACGTCTGGTGATGTAAGCGAGGGTGTGGTAGCCTAGTAGGGTTAAGTGCTTGCATCCTTTCTCGCTTGCAGCTTCCCCCCTGGCTACCCCAGTGCAAAAAAGGGAGCAGTTCCGCATAAGTCTCCCCGCCAGGTACAGCCTCTCCCTCATTAAGACTTCTGCAGTGCCTCCTCGTGGCCACCCTGGGTAACTGGGTACCTTGCGGTCCCGGGCAAATCTGGGGGGGACCCGGGACAGCAGGAGGCCCCAGAGGTAGGGTTATGGCCCACCACGGGGGGACACCTCTGGCTTCTCCCCAACTCTGCCCCTACCCCACCCTGGGGTAATGGGGCGGCTGGGGGGAGGGGGGCCTTCCCAGCCCTCCTCCCCCAGAATGCCCCTCGGGCAAGGGTTTTTAAAAAGGAAAAAAATGCGGGGGGGAGGGGGTTTCCCTCCCACCCAGAAAGAAGGCGGGCTGTGGGTCCCGCTGGGGGGAAAATTCAGGGTGCGGGTTTGGAACAAAGGGGGTTACTCGTCCCGCTGCGCCCCGGAGGGGGCCAACCCCCCATGAAGCTTGGGGGGGAAAGCCTCGGGAACCCCACGGGCGGATAGGCGGTCCCACCCTCCCGCCCCCCTTTTCGGGGGCTGTTTTGGGCGGGGGCGGAGAGGTGGCGTGCACCGGGAGGACACCAGGTTTAAACCCTCAGGCGGTTTTCCGGGTAGGCGCTTGGGAACACCCGGGTCCTTTGGGCGGGATGAGCGGTTACCTCTGTATCCGGGAAGAAGCACTGGGATTGAGGGGGTGCCCCCTCAAGGTGAGAAGACCGGGTTTCGGCACGATCAGTGGGGGGGTTTTACCCAAACCTGGTCGGGCCGCAGCGGGGTCACCACCTCCAGGGGTACCATAGCCATCTCCAGTCGACTTCACCCTGGGTAGTCGGGGTGACACCTTTGATGGGGGGTATCATGGCTTGAACTGAGCATGCTTTGGCTTATGTCTTTATTGTGTATACGCCCCTTTACCGATGTACAAAAAACCGATGTGAAAGGGCGTTTCGCCAAACTCGCATCTGTGGCAGAGATTCCCCCCGGGGGACATTCGCATTGTTCTGGGCGATTCAATGCGGATCCGGCTGTCCCCGAGCTACTAGAGATGTCTGTCGGCCCCCAGGGCTCGGGAGCTGATCCCGCAGCGAGAATGCCTCCTTCTCCGGGATTTTGCTGGTCCCAGAAAAGAGGACCTTGGTCCTGGTACCACGCTCCAACCGCATCGTGGCTTGGTACAGCGTACGGGTACAGGGGCCCAAAGGAGATCGACCACATTCTTGTAGCACGCGATGAGGATCCCCAAATGCAGGGTTTCCCGGGAGTGCTAGTTCTGTGGAAAACCGACCATAGGCTGGTTGTGGACCCTGCGGGTCCCTTTCAAAACCCCCCGTCCCTCAGTGGCCACCTAAGGTTTTTTCCGGGACAA
>NW_023662603.1:0-5000 GCF_015228065.2 Penaeus monodon | reverse complement strand
GAGTCTCCAGGCGGGCACACGGCCCCTCTAGTTCCTCACGACAGGTTCGTCGAGCTGCCCAGCCATGATCTCCTTTGGGACCCCCACGGGCCCCTTCCCCCCGGGTTTTTCCGCAAGAGACAACCCGGTGGGGGGGTCGCCATAGGGGGGCGAGCTAGGTCCTATGCCGATTTGGGCGATCCCGTTTTATCAAGTAACAGGTCCCATCCCAGTCTCCGGTGTAAACCGCCTTTTTGGACCATGGCCTGAAAACGTACCCCATGATCCGCAAAGGACTGTTCAAAAGGCATCAAGACGAACCCCAAGGGCACGGATCGCCCGGGTTTCGTTTCCCCTAGAGCAAAAGGAAGTATAAAGGGTTTAAAGACCGCACTTGGTCCTTCTGCATAAAAAACCATCTCCAACGCTTTTGTTATCGATTCAGGGCTCCTTTTGCCAGACCAAACCCGTCTACTGATTTTCGGGGTCTGAAAACCCAGGATTGGCTACGCTACCAAGTATGTAAACTTTCTGTGACTTCAACGCCCTCCGCACATGATCGCTAAAGGGGTTCCCCTAACAGGCCCCAGAACCCTGAATTTTTGGTTTTGGGTCCGGGAGACCTTGGCCGGGGCTTGCTCATTGCTAAATGCATAAAGCCGCCAAAATTGACTCCGGACTCAGATGGGGTGGGAAACTCGGGCAAAGTAAAGGTCCGAACCTTAATATTGCCAGTGTTACTCCGCCTGATTTTTGGCTAGTAGCTCTGCCCATTATCCATCCATACAAGTGTTAAAAATGGGGGTGCAAGGACACGCCTTGCCTCACCCCTAAATTTAAAGGGAAGAAGTTGAAAAAAATTTTACAACACTTTCAGTCCCAGTATAGGGGTTGCTACCCCAAATAATCTGTGTGGGAAATTCCCCTGAGCCTCAGGATCCCCCATAGCGTTTCCCCCGAGCACCGGTCAAACCCCTTTCTTGGGTAAAGTAGGCGCAAACCCAACCCACGCCCAACTCACACGACGTTCCACAATTACTCGAAGCGCTATATGGGTTATTGTGGACTTCCAGGGAAAAATCCGGGACTGCCCCGGGTTCTGGTCCCAGTAGGTGGTTGGGGACCTTTTCAGAAAATGTGACGGAAAACCCTTTGCCGGTATGTGAGCAGTGTAATCCCACGGTATTTGCACAGTCCCATCGATCCCCTTTCCCCTTCCAAGAGGGGATGACCCGCCCTCAGGGGTCAGGGGGAATGGTCCAGACTGCCCAATGGCAGTCAGGGCTGTATGCAGGCCCCAAGCCATGGTTTTCCCCCCCCCCTTTTGCAGTTCCAGGGATATCCATTTGCCCGCGCTTTTCCCCTCTTCAACTTGGAAATCGCCAGCCTAACCTCTTTGGGGGGAGTTTCCCCGCTGTGGGGGGGTCCCGGGACAGGGGACGAGAATCGCTTGCACCAAATAAACGTTGGGGGATCCACCCGGTACAAAATGTTAAAAAAATTTAGCCCAAAGTTCCGAATCCAACATGACTGAGAATCCGTCCATCCGCTGATCGACTGCTCATCTTGAGGAGGCTGGTTCATTTTCTCAGGGCTTGGTAGGCAGGGCGAAGGTATTTTCCAAGAAAAGGCCTTCGACCCCCTCAGCAAGTTTCCCATAAATGTTCCTTTCCCCTTTTCACAGTGTCCAGCCCTACCACCATGGAAACCCAAGACTTATTCCCATTCACCGAGCCTTGGCATGCTTCAGTGGCCTCTAATGTTCCAGGGAGATGGGATTTTCCTTTTCCTTGGGGTACGCCCAAAGGACTCCTAGCTGCTTTGATTTTTACGCGCTTTTAAGATCCCACAGAGCAACTGGATCGTCAGGGTTGCTGGTTTTTGAAATCGGGCAGACTGCCCCTGGCGAACCCACGGGCACACCCCCCTCCCCTTTTCGTCCAAATGAAACACCTTTGGGTGGCCACTGAGGGGCGGGAGTTTTGAAGTGGACCCCAGGGTAGCCACAACCGCCTTGGCGGGCCCCAGAAATCAGCACTCGGAAACCCGCTTTTGAGGAAACCTCCATCGCGTGCTAAAAAATGTGGCGATCCCTTGGCCACTGTACCCGTACCTGTACCAAGTCCCGCATGCGAGTTGGACGCGGTACCAGGGGCCAGAGTCCTCATTTTTTTGGGGCCTAGCAAAGTCCCGGGAAGGGGGCTATTCTCGCTGGGGATCAGCTCCCGAGCCATGGGGGGCCCACAGACATCTCGTACTAGCTCGGTCACAGCCGGAATACCGCATTAAGTCGCCCCAAAATGCGAATGTTCGCCGGGGGCAATCGTCGCCACAAGCAGTTTGGCGTAAACCCTCTTTCACATCGGTTTTATGTACACGGTAGGGGCGTATACAGCAATAAGAACATGAAGCCCAAAAACATGCTTCAGTCTCAATGCCATGTACCCCCATCAACTGGGGGTTTACCTCACTACCCCGCTGAAGTCGCTGGGGGATGGCTATGGGTACACCGGAGGGGGTGACCACGCTGCGGCCCCCACCCGTAGTAGGTGTAAACCCCACACTGATCGTGCCGCTACCCGGTCTTCCCCACCTCTAGAGGCAGCCACCCAACTCCCATCGCTTCAATTCCCCGATAGCAGAGGTAACCGCTATCCCCGCCGCAAGGACCGGGTGTTCCAAGCGCCCACCCGGAAAAACACGCCCAGGTTAGCCTCGGGGGGTCACTCCCTGCACGCCACCCCTGCCCCCCCCGCCAACACAGCCCCAAAAAGGGGGTCGGCAGGGGGTGGGGCCGCCCATCCGCCTGTGGGGTTCCCCAGGGCTTTCCCCCAAAGTTCATGGGGGGTTGGCGCCTGCCGGGGCCAGGGGGGACAGTAACTCTCGTTCCAATCCCGCACCCTGACATTTGCCCTTCCAGCGGGACCCACAGCCCGCCTTTCTTGCTGGGTGGGAGGGGCAACACCCCTCCCCCCCCCATTTCCATTTTAAAACCTTGCCGGGGTCCTTTGGGGGGAGGAGACTGGCAAGGCCCCCCTCCCCGAGCCCCCCATTTCCCAGGGTGGCTAGGGGGCGAGTTTGGGCGAAACCCAAACGTGCCACAGCTGGGGGCCATACCCGTACCTTGGGCCTCCTGCTGCTCCGGATCCCCCCCAGATTTGCCTGGGACCGCAAGGGGACCCATTTTCCCATGGGGGGGCCACGGGAGGCCCCGAGAAGTCTTAAGATGGAGAGCTGTGACCTGGCAGGGGGGAAATTATGCGGGAAATCTCCCTTTTTTGCACTGGGGTAGCCGGGGTGGAAACCAAACGAGAAGGCATGCAAGCACTTAAAATTTAGGCACCACACCATCGTTTACATCACCATGCACGTGAAACACCCCCCCCATCCATATATATTTTATTAATATATATATTTATAAAATATAAATTATATAATTATATAATATATATTATATATATATATATATTAAAATTTATATATATATATAATATAATAATTAATAAAATATTATATATATATATAATTTTATTTTGTATTATATATATATATTTATATATATATATATATTATATATATATATATTAATTTATTTTATATATGGATATATTAAAGTATATATGCATCCCCCATTCTGTTTTTGTGTGTATATTAAAGTATTATATATATATATATAATATATATTTATTATATATATATTATTTTATATGTATGTATTATGTATTATTAATTTTATATATATATATTATATATATTATATATTATATAAAATTTTATATAATATAATCGTGTGTGTTGTGTTGTGTGTGTGTG
Organism: Penaeus monodon; assembly: GCF_015228065.2. Taxonomy (NCBI): domain Eukaryota; kingdom Metazoa; phylum Arthropoda; class Malacostraca; order Decapoda; family Penaeidae; genus Penaeus; species Penaeus monodon. The sequence goes on along the minus strand of NW_023662603.1, from coordinate 1,208 downwards.
TGTGTGTGTGTGTGTGGGTGTGTGTGTGTGTTGTGTGTTTTGGGGTGTGTGTGGTGCGTGTGTGGTGCGTGTGTGTGCTTACTAATAAGCACCCACACCACACAGTTGTCCCCAACACACAGTTGATATTTATTTAACTACTACGGTATTGGTTGTTGTTTTTACCCTTTTGGGTTTTGTCAGTATATGAAAGAAGTGGGTAAGTATGTTTACGTTTTTTATAGTTTATTTCTGTAGTTTCAGAAATTTAGTAAATAAGGCAAAAAAAAAAAAAAACCCAAAGTTTCCGTTGGTTTGTGGGTTTTGCTAGGCTCCCCTCGTTTCCACAGGAGGGGTCACAACTGACATATGACCCTTAACATGTTCTAGAACTTTCCGGCTTCCGGTTTATTTCTTATAATAACTGCAAATACATGGACTGACTAAATCTGGTCCTTATACAAACTGAATCAAGATTGCCTATCAAAGCACCATAGGTAAAGGAAAGGATCTGATTCAGGCGGATTTTTCTGATATTGAAGTTTATATCTAAGAAAAAGTCTCTAAGCCCACGGGGTATGGTCAAGAAATGGGTGGTTTGCAAAACTTCAATTGCAAAAGTAAAAGGAAAATTTTATAATTTTGGGAAAAATTTTGAAACCAGTTAAAGTGGAAACTGGAAGACAGGACAAAATGCTTGTAATATGGTTAAACAAGATCGCTTAAAGACAATTCAAGCAACTGCCAGAGAGTAAACTTCCCTACCAAGATCATGGTGTCATTTAAGATCTCTGCCATGGGTACTGGAAGATTAGAGATTGTAAAAGGTAATCCAAATCAAGTCGGATATCTTGACATCGTTGATAGACGTCTTCTGTATGTCCTGTATATATATATGTATATATATATATATATATATATATATATATATATATATATATAATATATATATATATATATATATATATATATTATATATATACACATATATATATATAGATAGATTGCTAGATAGATAGATAGATAGATAGATATAGATATTATATATATATTTATATATATATATATATATGTATAATATATAAAAAACACATATATATATATAAAATGTACATATATAAATAGGGAAAAAATCAATAAAGTGTTTTTCTTTTCCTTTTTGTGTACGCGTTTACTGTGTTTGTGATCATATTTTATATATATAATTGATAATATATATATATAATAAT
>NW_023662601.1:12500-15953 GCF_015228065.2 Penaeus monodon | reverse complement strand
TCTACAATACATTTGTATGTGATGAATAAATAGATAACAAAAAAATGACAACTTTAAAGTGTACTATAGTTAGTTACCTTTAATGATAAATAAATTGAAATTCTCTCTTTTTCTCCACTGGAATACACAAGTGAGAGATATGTAGATGCCCCCCAAAAGGGAGCCCTAGGTAATGTGTGTGTGCGTGCGTATTTTTCCTTTTTAAGTCCATAAATCAACTATACAAGTCCAGTTCTTAATATGTTGATAACCGATTGCCCTCAGACCCCTTGAAGTTTTATAGAAAAGTCCATGAAAATTATATTTGGATGTCCAATAAACTGCTAAAGGAGTTAGCCCCTTCCCTCTATTGCAGTCGTGTCACCGAAGAAACCCGTACTTGACATTAGTTTCCTGCAGCTTCTATAATAATAATAATAATAATAATAATAATAATAATAATAATAATATAATAATAAAATAATGGGTTTACTGACTTTCATGCAGCCATGGGGCTGAAAATGTACATAGAAATACAGATAGAGAGACAAACTATATATCATAAACATATAAAAAAACAATAACAAAGAAAAACTAACAATCAATAACAACAAAATAAACAGATAAACAAAACCCAAGTAAAAAATCAGGTGAGCTAGGATTGGGACAAGTAAAAATGGACTAGTGTTCGTTGATGAGTCGGACTAGAGTGGGTACTGTGCTCCGGTGGTAGCGGTCAGGGGGGCCCTGATGGGCACCATTTTTGTTGCGGCGCGTAGGGCCCGGCGAGGCGGCTGCGCGTCGGGGGGCAGCAGGTCACGGTGGCGTGGATGTCAAGAAATTTTTAGACCAAACTCCCTGCAGTGAGGTTGAGTAGTGAGTCGTGAGGGAGGTGAGTCCTAGGGTAGCCAGGGCGCTGTCAAAGCTGGTATAAACAGGGCCGAGAATGATCTTGGCTGCCCTTTTCTGCACCCTCTCAAGTTGTAGCAGCTGGGTGGCAGTGAGGGAGGGGGACCAGGCGGGGGAGGCGTAGGTCAATTTAGGCAGGATGAATATCCTGTAGATATTCTGAAGCTCCGGGAATGGAACGCCAAGGGACTTGAGGCGACGCAGCATGTGAAGCCTGTTCGAGGCAGACCTCACGATATCTCTGACGTGCTGTATCCAGGAGAGCTTATCGTCGATGGTGACGCCAAGCAGCTTGGTGGAACGGACTACGTCGAGCGGATGGTTGTCCAGCGTGAGGATGGGCGAGGGGGCGGGGTTGGTGGAGAAGTCGAATGTGCGATTGACGAGGGATGTTGGGAGTGGTCAGGGCAGGAACTATCAATGGCGGCGGCGATGGTCGAGTCATCCACGTATTTCCAACGATGCTCGGTATAAATATGCCCGCTATTTTATTAAATGAGATAACTTAAGGAGTTGGGCATACCTGGCCTCGATACTCCAATACAATTCAACTTAGAATGGAAAACTAAAACTTCAGTGTATGGAACAATGGAGCTCACAACATTCTAAAAACCAATGCTTATTGCCCAAAATACTCATATGACAAACTAACAGGCTTAAATCCATGACTTAAGAAGAACTAAAACCTCATTACTTGAAATATATAGATGACATTCTAAATCCCCCTCATGGTACACTCCCACTCGCAAACTACTATGTATGAGTGACACGAGAGATTAGGAGCACCGCGTCACCAGATGTGAGCGAGACGAGAGATGGACTTGGGTGTGTCAGTGAAAAGGGGCTTAGCTTGCTGGTTTATTCTTGAAGACAGATGGAGACCCCCAAGAGACCCCCGTGCCCCCGGGTGGAGGACGAGGTGTGGAGCGGGACCCTGTGTGGCTTGGGCGTCTGCTGGTCTCTCCCTTCTGCCTTAGGACGTGTCCTTTTATGCGGCGGTTCCCTTCGAGGACGGATTTTTGTTCCTGTGCGAAAGAGAAAGATGGCGACATCTGCGTCCTGCCCAAGGAAAAGGACTGCGGCTTGGAGGGAGGTGTGAAGTGTACACCCGGTCTTGTACGTTTTGTTGACATCGCTCGGCCACGCGCAAGGCTCGTCCTCGAGCCGACTGTAACGCTTGAAGCGATGCAGTAGAGTTTTCTGTTCGGTATCTACAGATGGTTCCTGGTGATCCGAGAGTCGCTAGGCAGTCGTGTGCCAGGTAGCGGGTGTGGCAGAGGTTTCGCACTGAGGTGCAACATTCAGTAGCGAGGAGGGTCATCGTCTTCAGAAGCTGAAATATAAGTGTACCAGGCCAGTAAAGGGGCTAAGGAGGAGGGTGATAATGTATTTGTCAATCACCTTACTAAATTGCGAGAAAATGGGAGTCACAAGAAGGGCGTGTCAAGTAGCGAGTTCAATAAGGTACCATCATATTGAAGAGAGAAAAGTTAATTGAATAAGAATTCCATTATCTTTGGGGTAAATAGGCAAGTATATATGCTTCGAACACATAGGCAGCTGGGCCTGAACTGAATTCTAACAGTGCGCGTCTCGGCGCTTCTGTCGTATGAGCGTAAGTGTGCGGTTGCCGCGGGATTCCTTCGTTTACGGCCATGAGCGGGCTTAAAATTAACTTGCGGTGATTGTACCGAGTAAGCCTATATAAAGCATGGTGTCTCCAATGTGTTGCCATTTTTTGCAACGGGGAGATACTACCATCAGTACAATTCACCAAACCTTAAACCAAAGAAGCATAAACTCCAGCATTACTGAGGACAAGATATCGAACTTTGAGAGGACGTCGTAAAAGAGTTTTGGGTTCATTTTATTAATCATAGGGATGGCACATAGTAAAATACGCAATCTTAGAGTGAATTCCGAGTAGAGTGGGCAGGTAGGTAAATAAGAGGATAGTCAGGCGACCCGAAATCTATGTGTGAACGAGCGACAGATTAGCACGGCAAGTATGAAGAAACAGTGATATAAAGAACGATATAGTGTATACACAGAATATAACAATATGCAAAAAGTAATGAAGTGATTACTAATAGGAATAACATATAAGAGAGAAAAAAGATAATTTCATTAATTCGACACAAATAAACATGAATAATATGAGAGCAGCCAAACATAACAAAAATTTAATTAAATTTTGAAGGAACTCATTTGTTCTGAGAGAAATGATATATGCTAAATTGTGTGATCTGAGGATAAAAAGCATAATAGACAGAAAAATACTAACACAATACATCAATTACGGGATGGTTATGCCTGGGGAAAGAGGTGTGAAGTGAGGGTGCGTGTCACTTAGGTTTGATCTCAGTGTGTGTTGAAAAAAACAATGATTGACAGGGAGGAGTTATGTAGTATAGAGTTAGTAGTGTGCGTTCGTAGAGTGGCGTGTACTTGAATTTGAAAGAAGGCAACTTGTATGCAAGGTGTGGGTGGGTATAGGGAGGGCAATAGTTACTCTGGCACTAATAGGTACACTTACTTTTAATAGTAACGAGGAAGATTTTTGGG
>NW_023662601.1:0-5000 GCF_015228065.2 Penaeus monodon | reverse complement strand
CTACTACTCTATACTACATAACTTCCCTGTCAATCATTGTTTTTTTCAACACACACTGAGATCAAACCTAAGTGACACGCACCCTCACTTCACACCTCTTTCCCCAGGCATAACCATCCCGTAATTGATGTATTGTGTTAGTATTTTTCTGTCTATTATGCTTTTTATCCTCAGATCACACAATTTAGCATATATCATTTCTTTAGAACAATGAGTACCTTTTAAGTTTAATTAAATTTTTGTTATGTTTGGCGCTCTCATATTATTTTGTTTTTTGTGTCGAATTTAATGAAATTATCTTTTTTCTCTCTTATATGTTATTCCTATTAGTAATCACTTCATTACTTTTTGCATATTGTTATATTCTGTGTATACACTATATCGTTCTTTATATCACTGTTTCTTCATACTTGCCGTGCTAATCTGTCGCTCGTTCACACATAGATTTCGATCGCCTGACTATCCTCTTATTTACCTACCTGCCCACTCTACTCGGAATTCACTCTAAGATTGCGTATTTTACTATGTGCCATCCCTATGATTAATAACTGAACCCAAATCTCTTTTACGACGTCCTCTCAAAGTTCGATATCTTGTCCTCAGTAATGCTGGAGTTTATGCTTCTTTGGTTTAAGGTTTGGTTTAATATGTACTGATGGTAGTATCTCCAGTTGCAAATAATGGCAACACATTGGAGACACCATGCTTTATATAGGCTTACTCGGTTACAATCACCGCAAGTTAATTTTAAGCCCGGCTCATGGCCGTAAACGAAGGAATCCTGCGCCCGCCGCACACTTACCCTCATACGACTGAAGCGCCGAGACGCGCACTGTTTGATTTTCTCTGCAAGTTTATTTTAAGCCCGGCTCATGGCCGTAAACGAAGGAATCCTGCGGCAACCGCACACTTACGCTCATACGACAGAAGCGCCGAGACGCGCACTGTTAGAATTCAGTTCAGGCCCAGCTGCCTATGTGTTCGAAGCATATATACTTGCCTATTTACCCCAAAGATATGGAATTCTTATTCAATTAACTTTTCTCTCTTCAATATGATGGTACCTTATTGAACTCGCTACTTGACACGCCCTTCTTGTGACTCCCATTTTCTCGCAATTTAGTAAGGTGATTGACAAATACATTATCACCCTCCTCCTTAGCCCCTTTACTGGCCTGGTACACTTATATTTCAGCTTCTGAAGACGATGACCCTCCTCGCTACTGAATGTTGCACCTCAGTGCGAAACCTCTGCCACACCCGCTACCTGGCACACGACTGCCTAGCGACTCTCGGATCACCAGGAACCATCTGTAGATACCGAACAGAATCTCTACTGCATCGCTTCAAGCGTTACAGTCGGCTCGAGGACGAGCCTTGCGCGTGGCCGAGCGATGTCAACAATACGTAGCAAGACCGGATGTACACTTCACACCTCCGTCCAAGCACGCAGTCCTTCTCCTTGGGCAGGACGCAGATGTCGCCATCTTTCTCTTTTCGCACAGGAACAAACATCCGTCCTCGAAGGGAACCGCCGCATAAAAGGACACGTCCGTAAGGCAGAAGGGAGAGACACAGCAGACAGCCCAAGCCACACAGGGTCCAGCTCACCCCCTCGTTCCCCCACCCGGGGACACGGGGGTCTCTTGGGGGTCTCACATCTGTCTTCAAGAATAAACCAGCAAACTAAGCCCCTTTTCACTGACACACCCAAGTCCATCTCTCGTCTCCTCACAAACTGTGACGCGGTTTCTCCTAATCTCTCGTGTCACTCATACATAGTAGTTTGCGAGTGGGAGTGTACCATGAGGGGGATTTAGAATGTCATCTATATATTTCAAGTAATGAGGTTTTAGTTCTTCTTAAAGTCATGGATTTAAGCCCTGTTAGTTTGTCAGTATGAGTATTATGGGCAATAAGCATTTTAACCTTCCTTTTTTTTTGTTTCTTAAGTTGAATTGTATTGGAGTATCGAGGCCAGGTATGCCCAACTCCTTAAGTTATCTCATTTAATAAAATAGCGGGCATATTTATACCGAGCATCGTTGGAAATACGTGGATGACTCGACCATCGCCGCCGCCATTGATAGTTCCTGCCCTGACCACTCCGCCATCCAACGCATCCTCGACAACCTCCTCTCCTGGACCACCGCAAATCACGTCACCATCATCACCAGAAGTCAGTTGTGATGCAGTTCGACTTCTCCACCAACCCCGCCCCCTCGCCCATCCTCACGCTGGACAACCATCCGCTCGACGTAGTCCGTTCCACCAAGCTGCTTGGCGTCACCATCGACGATAAGCTCTCCTGGATACAGCACGTCAGAGATATCGTGAGGTCTGCCTCGAACAGGCTTCACATGCTGCGTCGCCTCAAGTCCCTTGGCGTTCCATTCCCGGAGCTTCAGAATATCTACAGGATATTCATCCTGCCTAAATTGACCTACGCCTCCCCCGCCTGGTCCCCCTCCCTCACTGCCACCCAGCTGCTACAACTTGAGAGGGTGCAGAAAAGGGCAGCCAAGATCATTCTCGGCCCTGTTTATACCAGCTTTGACAGCGCCCTGGCTACCCTAGGACTCACCTCCCTCACGACTCACTACTCAACCTCACTGCAGCAGTTTGGTCTAAAATTGCTGTGACATCCACGCCACCGTGACCTGCTGCCCCCCGACGCGCAGCCGCCTCGCCGGGCCCTACGCGCCGCCAAACAAAATGGTGCCCATCAGGGCCGCACTGACCGCTACCACCGGAGCACAGTACCCACTCTAGTCCGACTATCAACGAACACTAGTCCATTTTTACTTGTCAATCATAGCTCACCTGATTTTGTACTTGGCTTTTGTTTATCTGTTTATTTTGTTGTTATTGATGGTAGTTTACTTTGTTATGTGTTGTTTATTAGTTTATGTATATATAGTTTGTCTCTCTATCTGTATTTCTATGTACATTTTCAGCCTATGGCTGCATGAAAGTCAGTAAACCTATTATTATTATTATTATTATTATTATTATTATTATTATTATTATTATTATTATTATTATAGAAGCTGCAGGAATCTAATGTCAAGTACGGTGTTTCTTCGGTGACACGACTGCAATAGAGGGAAGGTCTAACTCCTTTAGCAGTCATTGGACATCCAAATATAATTTTCATGGACTTTTCTATAAAACTTCAAGGGGTCTGAGGGCAATCGGTATCAACATATTAAGAACTGGACTTGTATAGTTGATCATGGACTTAACAAGGGAAATATACGCACGCACACACACATTACCTTAGGACTCTTTGGGAGGCATCTACATATCTCTCACTTGTGTATTCCAGTGGAGAAAAAGAGAGAATTTTCAATTTATTTATCATTACGGTAACTAACTATAGTACACTTAATGTTGTCATTTTTTTGTTTATCTATTTATTTCACTCACATACAAATGTATCTGTAGAGTAAATATATATATATATATATATATATATATATATATATATATATATATATATATATATATATATAGATATATAATGTTTATATATACAACACATATATACATATATATAATCTATAACATATATAATGCATAATTATATATATAATATAATATATATATATATATATATATATATATATATATATATATATATATATATATATATATTATATATATGTATATATATATATATATATGTATGTATATTTTATAAATATAATATATGTATAATATAAATAAATAAATGAATTTTATATAATATATATAATTAATATATAATATTGTAAATAGATAACATAAACAATGTGTGTATGTGTGTGTATATATATATACATATATATATATATATATATATATATATATATATATATATTATACACACACAAACACACACACACACGCACGCACGCACGCACGCACGCACGCACACACATACACTTTCCTCACAAACATATTGTTACGCCGACCGCCTCGTCTCTCTGCCACCAACAGAAGGCAGGCTAGGCAGACGGCGTGCTATCCACAGGGTCGTGAACACTGAACAGCTCCAAGAGGCACCGAGCACCACAGCGTCCCAGAACACCACGAGGGGAAACCCACTTGGCGAGGCAGGGCACGAAATAAACACAAAATGACAGTCTTTCCTTTATTTACACAAGTTATTTACCCGTACACATTTCTATAGGCACAATACAGGGGGAAACCAGCATGTCACACTACACGATACAGCTTATAACAGGGCAACACAAAATATCAGGTCACAAGGGTACACACGAGGTCTTCACAGGAGCAGCACCCAACCGCGTCTCTCTTGGCTTGTTCCTCCGCTCCTCCGCTCACAGCCAGTTGCATCATGTTTGCCCAGGTCCCTTCATGTTAACACATGCCCAGGTCATCCTTTTCATGTTAACACATGTTTGGCACAGAGACAAAGACCCACTGGCGTAGCACTATCCCCCCTATCAAGCAGACGACCCGTCTGCTCTGACATACCTAAACCTGAAACAAACTACAGAAAATTTCAATAAAATTAGTCCTCAGGAACAAACAAAATTCTTTCAAACAAAAGTAACTGTAATTGAAAATCAGTTCTCAGAAACACAAAAATCTCATCCAGCGCGGCTTTCTTCACTCTCGCTGGGGTCGCTCTGGAGGAGGTGTGGGCGGCGGTAGATTGGCAGTGGCACCCAGAGGGGTATCTCCTGCCCCAAGACCTGGCTCATGGTCACCATTGACGTCTGTTGCATCGCCCTCGCCGTCCAAATGCTCGTCCTCATCGCCGCTACTGGGGCTAACTTCATCTTCTTTTTCACCATGGCTTCCATGGTAACGCCACAGCCAGTCCACGTGGACAACAGACGGTCGTTTTCGCCCTCTGCGAATTCGATAGGTGACATCAGAGAGGGCCGCTACCACCGTGTATGGCCCTTCCCAGGGGCTCTGTAGCTTCGGCGAGAGCCCTCGCTTCCGACGCGGTTTGTGCAGCCACACTCTGTCACCTATGTTGTACC
>NW_023662600.1:0-10000 GCF_015228065.2 Penaeus monodon | reverse complement strand
CATCGATCTGCCATTACTCCCGCCAAACTATTACTATTACACTTCTACGGCACCATCACACTGCTATTGTCTAGCACATCATTACTGCTATTCTTTCACCACACCATCATCCTGCCATCCTGCCACCACACCATCACTCGGCCTTCCCCCCACCAAATCATAGTTATGTCACTCCTCCACTCGACCATCATCTTGCCATCTCTCCTCCACACCATCACTCTGCCATGCCTATGTCAAAACCAGGACCGGATTTAATGGGTTAACATCGCCATTCTGCAGTTTATATGCAAAATTGTTCAATCTTTGAACTATATAGGTAGATAGATATAGATGTGTGTGTGTGTGTGTGGTGTGTGTGTGTGTGTGTGTGTGTGTGTGTGTGTGTGTGTTTGTGTGTGTGTGGATGTATTGTTCTATCCCCACCTTAGCGTGTCATTCTTCCAACGCACCACCAATTTGCCATTCCTCAACCATGCTTTTCCTCTTATCACATCATCACTCCCTCTCCTCCGTCATACCACCTTTCTTCCAACACTCCACCACATTCCTAAGCCACTCCTCTACCGCACAGTACCTCTGCCACCCTTCTAACACACCGTCACCCTGCCATCCCCTCTGCCACTTCACCCTACCATTCCTCCACCATACCAACGGTCTGCAATTCCACCAGCATTGCCATTCCTTCACCACGCCATAATCCTACTTCTTCTCCTCCCACCTTCGCACTGACATTCCTCCTTATAGTGGTTGCACATCCCATCAATATAATTTTCCGACAAAGAAACAGAGCAGTAATCGAAAAGAGAAATCAATAACCAATATATCACATTCAAAAAATAAATCAGTAATCCCGATTACTAAAATTTAGAGATATCACCCATCCTTAGATTTTATCTAACCTGTCCAGTCTCTCAAGCAAACAGACTATCGCATAAAAATTGTGCCAATATTAAAATATATGAATGGTGATGGAGTATATTTATATTGATTATAAAAAGGAATAATAATGAAACTGTTATGTACACAGGTAGTCGTAATATTGACTATTATTCCCCTTTTGAATATTTTGTAATTTATGAGACGGAAGGTTGGCCTAATCTGATGAACATATCATTATCGTCCTCATTAACGTGGCATCTGCCATCAGTATCACTATATCAGTGTTGTTGTTCCTGTAGTAGCTCTTGCTGTTGTCATAATCCTCATTACTATCATCATAATTTTCGTCACTATCAATATTACCTTTCTTTTTATTAAGCGTTATAATAGGTAGGTAATTTTGTCATTATTGTTATCATTTCATTATTATGTTACTGCCATTATTAATGCAGTTACTATTTATTATTATTATTATTATATTATTATTATTATTATTATTAGTTATCCATATCAATATCCATGAGAAACTTTCTTATTACTTTTCTCATTATCATCATGAGCGTCGCATTTAGTTTTCATAATTATTGTAGCCATTGCCATTACCATTTTTAGGTTGTTTAACAGCACACTCACCCTAACCGTTTTTAATAATATATTTAAACTACTTACCGTTGATACTATTTTTTTCGTAAGACATTGTTACTGTAGCCGTGGCTAACTGCAGAGTTTCTTCAGAGTTGAGGAGGATAATTTAACAAGTGGTGAAAATTCTGCAAGTGTTTTATTTTACAAAAAATAGGCGTACATATACACAAAGCGATCATCGCTTGTTATCGCGGGGTCGGCAAACTAGCGACCAAGCGGTTACATTATTTTTAGTTCCCATGCAAATTTCATAATGATTATCAATATTGATGTTATAATCACTACCATAAATATTGCGACACTATTACATTTTTTTTTTCTTTTTTAGTATTTGTATACTATTTTGACTTTACCATCTCCGGTGTCATTCATATTATAGCCACTACGTTTAGAGTATATCATAACTACATTGTCATTGTTATTTCTTTAATTTGCCATTATTATTGTAAACAGTAGTAATAACAGTACACAAGTAAAGTTAACATCAGTATCACTATCATTTTTATTTTTGACTCTTGTTATTAGCATTGTTAATAATAGTAATGACAATGTTATTAGCATTACTGTTAGCATTATTCTTATGTTGTCCTTCTAATCATCATGATCCGCACAAATATAAATTTATTACAAAACCATTAAGAGAGAAATTAAACAAAGTTCAAGCCATTGTAATTACCCGAAAAATACAGATATTTGAAACTTATTAAACTCTGCTCTTTGGTTAAAGTATGCTTACATTCAATCGATTTAACATTATGCATTTATCATTCTTCCAGTTTATTGAGAGAATGACGAAGTACATATAAACTGGGAGCGAGAGGTAACCTAGTATACACTAACCTTGGCAGAGAACTGGTGTCTTAAGAGGTCATATCGACGGGTAGACTGCACTATATATAGCTGCTGTGCGCTTGTCCAAACACAATTTACCACCATGAAGCTTCTGGTGAGCATTTTTTTTAAATTTCCATTCAAATATTCTATATTATTTTAAAATTTTTTTTAAAGGGGATCAATTCTGGGGGGTGAGAAGAAAAATTAAACAATTTTAAAAATTGAAACCAAAAATCCTGGAAAAGTAATGAGAAAAAAAAAACATATATCATGTGTTTTTTTAAAAGTAAACCTGAAAAACTCACTCCCAAATTTTTCCATCCTGGGTTTGTATCGGTTTTGGGGGGCACAGCGTCTCCCAGCGTTTCCAGTCCTATTCGGGGCCCCAAAAGGCGGTCAAGCGGCCACTCTAGGGGGTGTTCCACCCCAAGCAGGGTTGGGCTTTCTACGGGTGCGGGGACACTCGGGCCGGTCCCGGGACTCTCATTTGGGCGCGGGAAAACTCAGCTTTTTTTGGGACTTGGTTTTGGGGGGGGGGACCCCCCTGCTGGTGCTGGCTTTTCAGCAGGATGCGGGGAGGGTGAATTTTCTTCACGTAGGGGTACCTGGTCACCCCGAAATTAATCAAAAAAGTTACGTTTTTAAATTTCCTGAAAAACCCTAAGGTCCCCAGTGGCCCCCACCTTTTTACCTCCACCTCGTGTTGATCACAATATTCTCTTTGAAAGCCCCAAGAAAAAGGCCCGGGACCTAAAACCCATGTTTTTCCCCCCCCCCGGGACTGAAAAAAATGGGTTTACGTTCTAAACAAGAAGACTAAAGAGGGTCGGGCGTTTATCAAAAGTACCGCCCCTCCTCAGCCCGATCCTAAAATTTTATTTTGTCAACTATCAAGTTTGGGGGAAAACCCGCTCTTCCCATTGGTGTGCCCCTTGAGACGCTCTTAGTCCCGGCGCAAGGGGGCGGTAAAGCCCTAGGGGGTTTCCCGGGAGGCCTTGGGGGTTTTGGGGGGGGCTGCAGGTGCTCCGGAGGACACGGTGGAGGCCTTTTTTAACGGAGGCTTCGTGATGGGGATGACAGCGATGAATTTACCTTTGGGTTTGGTAGAAAAACTGGTCCACAAGCTTATAGAACTCCATGAACCCCTAAAGGGAAAAACCCAGCACCCCCAAACAAAAAAACGCCCATAAAAATGTTGTTAATAAAAAATATCTTTCATTTTAAAATCCACTGATTTTTTTACCACTAAACAGAAAGGGGGGTGGATAATATTTTGCCCGTTCATATTTTAACCATAAACACCACCCACACACAAAACCAACACACAAACACACCCACACACACACACACACACAACACAATATAATATATATAAAATTTTATATTTTATATATAATTAAAGTATTATAATATATTTGTTTGTGTGTGTGTGGGGTGTGTGAGATTTTGTATTCATATATAGGGATTGGGATATTATATAATATATATTATATTTAATAAAATATATATATATATTATATATATATTATGTTGTGTGTGTGTGTGTTGTGGGGTGTGTGGGGAAATATATATACCCCAACCACGCCCAAAACACACACACACCCACACACACAACACCCAACACCCACACACACACACACTTTCCCCTAAACACCAAACTTTCAACCCTTTTTCCCAAATACACTCGCACACCCTTTTTATGTATTTTAATTTTAATTTAACAAAATGTGTATCAAATTATATATATGGGTTATAGAAAATTTTATATATATATATATAATTATTTTATATGTGTGTGTATATAAAATATATATTTATAATTATATAAAATTTTATAATATGGGGTTATTATATATTTTTATATATATATATTATATATTATTTTATATATAAAATATATATATTGGGGTTTATTTATATATAATTATATAAATAATTATATATTTATATATAAAAATATATGTGTGTGTGGTAAAAATATATATATTTTTTAATTTTTATATAATATATATATATATAATTGTGTGTGTGTGTGGTGTGTGTGGTGTGTGTTTTGTGGGTGTGTGTGGGGTGTGAAAAATTATATACGCACACGCACACACACACACACACCACACACAAACACCACCCCACACACACCAAAACACACAAACACACAACACACACAAACCCCCCCCCCCCCCCCCACCCCCCCCACATGCACCCCAACACACAAACGTAAACTTATTAAAATACACTCCCCAACATTTATGTATGTATTTTATCCATAAATGTTGGGGGTGTCTGTAGTTGTGTGCTTTGTATGTACGGGTATTTTAATGGTGGGATGTTTTTTCCCGGGTTGCGGGGCAGGTGTGTTTGGTGTGTTTGTTATATTTATAAAATTATATATATAAAATTTTAAAAAATTATAATTTTTTATATATAAAATATAATAAAATATATATATGACTGGGGACCTGCCACGACGGCTTTCTAAATTTAAAGGGTTTGATCCCCGGGCCCGGGCGCGTTTTTCCCCTTGGGGAAAAGGAGCTTCACCTCGTTTTGCCTGCCTAGCCGTGGGGGGGGGGCCCACCCCAAAGCAGTGCTGGTCGAAAACCCCGGATAAAATAGAGAGAATGTTTGCCTAAAAAGGAAACCCCGGCACTCTCCGTGGAAAGGAACGGGGGCCCCTCCCCAACTTTACTCACCCCAAAGAGAAATACACGTAAAAACTGAAATTTGATTTCATGCGGGGACCCCGGCGGTCAACATAAACCCTACCTTTTAAAAGAAAAAGGGACATCCATTCATTTATTTTCACACCCCATTTTTTATGTGTGTGTGTGTGTGTTTTGTAGGAAATATATATAAAATTAAAAAAAAAAAAAAGACCGGTCTGATTTTTTGAGTTAAATTCACTTTTCCCATCTTTCCCAAGTCCCCCTAAACGCCAAAGGGGTGCATGGCCGCATCCCCCCTTTGGGCTTCCACCCACGAGGCCCCTGGGTTGCGAGTCTCCAGGGAGGCCCTCGGCCCTCTCTAATTCCTTGGGGACAGGTCTCGTCGGCTCCCCAAGCCTGCCTCCTGGGTCGTCCACAGGCCTCCTCCCCCCCGGTTTTATTTGCAAAAAAGAAAACCTGATGGACGGGGTCATCCACGGGGAAAACTAGCTAGGTGCCCATATAACCTGGTGGCGATCCCGGTTTTTTACACGAAAACGGGGCCCATCCCAGCTAAAGGGGTGTAACCGTGGTTGGAACGGGGTCCTCCCAACTGAAACCCCCATATCCGGTGAAGAGATTTTGTTACAAAGACATCAAGAAAAACTCCAGGCAATAGTGCGTCCGGGTTTTCCCATTCATATAGAAAACTTCATATAAAGGGCTTTGAAGACCGTAGTTTTTGGTCCTTCTGCATGGGAAACCAACATTTTTAAATTTTTCTTGTTGATCGAGTTCATGGCTCCTGTTGCCAGCCCAAAACCTTTATTGACTTTTTGGGTTTGACAGCCCAGAGATATAGACTACTTTTACCAACTTTATGTAAAACTTCTGTGACTTAAACGTCCTCGCCGAAAGCTTTGGATCAAATTAAAAGGGGTTTCCCCCTTTAAAAAGGCCCCCAAAGTCCTAAACCCTTGGGTCTTGTCCAGATCCAAAAGGCCTCATTGCTAAATGCATAAAGGGCCCCGGGACTCAGATAGGATACCCAACTTTCCACCCGGAAAAGTAAAGGTCTAGCCCTTTGATATTGCCAATTTTGGGCCCCCAAAACTGATTTTGGTTTTGAAGCTCTGCTCATTTCCAGTCCAAAGGTGTTGAATGCTTATGCAAGGACACGGGTGCAGTGGACCCACAGCCAGTTTTATGGTCGTCCCCACAAAAATGGGCATTTGGGAAAACTCTACATCACATGCTAACAAGAATGTGGTAAATCCCTTGGCCCCTGACCCATATCGTTGTCCCTATTCCCCCGGGGCTGGTTGGAGCCCCCTTTGGGACCCGGAAACCAGATATCCTCATTCTTAGGGCCCAGCCAAAATCCCAGAGAAGGGGAAAGTTCTTGCTGCTGGGATCAGTCCTGAAACCAGGGGGGTCGACAGACATCTCATAGCCAGCTCGGGTTTTCGGGCAAAACACCGCACTGAAGTCGCCCCGAAAATGGGAAATATCTCGCCCGGGGGGAAGCCGTCACAGTGGAGTTTTGGGATAGAATGCCTCTTTCACATCAAGTTGGGAAAAATCAAAAAGTAGCGTATACGGCAATAAGAGACCCTGAAAACAAAGGGATCTTTGTTCAAAAGCCATAATACGCTTTATCAACCAGTTTTAATCTCAATTACTGAGGGCTGAATTTGGCTGGGGTGGTATGGCTACACCCCGGAGGGGGTGATCATCAATTGGGGGGGGGGGAGCCCGCCATTTACCCCCCCATACTGATTCGTGCCAGGTCCCTTTTCCCCCTTAAAGAGGCCAGCCTCTCAACACCCAATCGCTTTCCCCCTTTCCCCTTTATAGAAGAAGTAACTGTAAACCTACCGCAAAGGGCCCGATGTTCCCAAAGGGGCCCACCTGAAAAGCTCGCCTGATTTTAAACCTCGGGGGGTCACTCCAGGGACACAGCCCTCTGCCCCCAAATTGCCCCCAAAAAAACGGAGTTGGCAGGGTTTTGGGGCCTCCCCCGTGGGGGGGTTCCCAAAGGCTTTTTAACCCCCAAAAACAGGGGGGACAAGTAACTCTCAATCCCCTCCTATCCCCGGGCCCTTTGGGCCCCCACAACGGGAACCCCCAGCCCCCCTTTTTTCCCGGGTGGGGGGACAGCCCCCCACCGTGAACTTGCAGGGAGGGTTTTGGAGCTGCTCACTTTTTTGTGCATATATATATATGTAAAATAAAAATATATATATATATAATATATATAAAAATATAATATAATATTTTATATATATTTTAAAATAAACAATGTGTAAATTAAAACCCCATATATAATACAATAAAGTGTATGTGTGCATATAATATATATAAAAGATTATATTTTTAGATTTTATATATATTGAATAATATATAATAATATATATATAAATTTAAATATTAAAAAAAGTAATATAATTTATAATATATAATTTTTAAAAGATAAAGAATTTAAAATAATAATAAATATAAAAATATAAAAATTTTAATATATATAGAAAAAAATAAAAATAGAAATATTAAAACAAAAAAATAATTTTAAAAAAATAAGAAAAAAATATATAAAATTTTAAATTTTTTTTAATTTTAATATATTAAAAGATTCTTTTTATACCCCTTTTAATAAAAAATAAAAATATAGAATAATTTTAAAAAAAAATATATATATAGTATATAATTTTTAATTTTTATAATATATACCCTATAGAAATAATAAATTAAATATATAAAATTAATAAAATATCAAAAAGGTATTTTAAATAAAGGGTATTTTTATAAAAATTAAAAATATAAAAGGGGAAATTTTAAAATAAAAATATACTAATATAATCTTTAAATTTTAAAAAAAAATTAAAGGGGAAAAAATTTTAAAAAAGAAAAAAAATATAAAATATAAAAATATTTTAAATAATATTTTTTTATTTTAATAAAATAATATATATATATTAAAAATATATAAAATAAATCATTTAAATAAATAGAATATAATTATATATATAAAAGGAAAATATGACTAGATATTATATATTAAATATTATAATTATATATATTTTTAAAATTTTAATATATATAAATAAATATATTAATAATATTAGAATAAATAGATAAAATATATAATATATATAATTTTAATTTTAATCTATATATATATAAATTTTTATATAGGAAATTTAAAATATATACAAAAAAACATAAATATATAATACCTTTTAAAATATAGGGAATTTTATTATAAATATATAATATAATTTTAAAATATATAAATACAAAATATAAAAGTTATATTTCTAGTTCCATATTAATTTTTTTAAAAGTAGGGGATATAATATATGAATATATATATCTATATATATATAATATTATTATATTAAAAATAATATATATGTATTACAAAATTTTTATAATAAATTTTATATTAATATATATAAAAATAAAATATAAATATATGTTTATTTATTTTTTTTTTTTTTCTTTCCTTTTGTTCTTCTTTCTTCTATATATATAAAATTTTAAAAATATATATATATAATATATATTAAATATATTAAAAATTTTTATTTTATTTTTCTTTCTTTCCTTCCCCTTTCTATATCTTTTCTCCTCTTTCCCAAAAAAAAATTATATAAATAGTTAAAAATTAATAAAAAATTTTAAAAAAATGTTTATTATCTATTCTATTTTCCCATTCCTTTTTAAAAAATATTCTTTATCTCTCTTCTATATTCTTTAAATAATAATAATAATAAAAAAAAAGAAAAAGTTTATTACCTTATATATTTATTTTAATTTAGATTTTAAATTATATTTTGAAAAATATAAATTTTAAAATTTTAATTTTTAATTTTTATTTTAAAAATTTAATAATATATTTAAAACCCTTTGGGTTTTTTAAAGGGGAATTTTAAAATTATATTTTGGGGGAAAATTTTTTTTAAACGCATTTTCAAAATTTTTAACCTCGGGTTTTTATTAGGGGGTGGGGGAAAAACTCCCCTAAGTTTTGTCCTTTTGGGGGTTTAATTTGGGAAATCGGCCCCCTTGTTCTTGTTTTTCCCGGGTACTTTCCTTTTAAAAACCGAAATTAAAAAAACCTTCTACCCTTTAAAAATTTTTTGGGGTGTTTTGGTTTTTCAACAACCCCTTTAAAAGGATTGTATTTTTTTTTTTAATAATTGAAAAATTTATAATCCTTCCTCAAAAATTCTTTTTTTAATTTATTAATTTTTAAAAAACAATTAAAATTTTTTTTTTAAAGCCAGGGAAATTTTTGTTTTAAAATTTTTTCCCAAAGGCCCTAAATTTTATATTATTTTTTTTTATATACAGTTTTATATATTTTACATAAATATAACAATATACATAATAATAAATATATATTAATATATTATAAAATATTATAATATATATATATATATATATATATATTTAAAATATATATTATATTAGGAAGAAAAATGGAAAATATAGATAAAAATTCATTTGTTTTTATAAAAAAAAAAAAAAAAAAAGAAAAAAAACAAAAAAAAATAAAAAAAAAAAAATCAAAAAAACAAAAAAAAAAAAAAACAAATTTAAATTTTAATTTTGGGTTGAAGAAAAAAATGTTAATTAAATGGTTGGTGTTTTACTTGAAAAACCAACCAACCACACAACAACACAAAACCCCAAACCATTTAACCCCAACCACAAAACCAAACAAGGAACCCCAAAACAACAAACAAAAACCAAAAACCCCAAAGGGGTTTTTTTATTTTGGGGTTTGCCAATTTAAAATAATTTTTTTTAGAAGGGAAAGGTTTTTTTGAAAAATTTAAAACGGGGCCCCTTTTTTTTCCAATAATTTAAATTTGTTGTTTTTATAAAATTCAAATAAAATTTCATAAAAAGGGGCGTTTTTTTAAGGGGTTTTTAAAACAAAAAAGCTTAAATTGCCCAAGGGCAGGGGGAAAATTTTTTGGGGGCCCCTG
>NW_023662597.1:10000-15961 GCF_015228065.2 Penaeus monodon | reverse complement strand
AAATTAATATAAAATTTTATATATATTAATATATATATAAATATATATTTAAAATTTAAAATATAAATCTAATATATATAAATATTTATTAATGAATAATATTTATATGTATACTATTGAAAAAATTCTTGAAACCAACATTTTTGCAGATTTTATGAAGTTGCACAGTTTCCTAATGTTATTGGAGCCATCGACTGCGTCCACAGGGCGAATTTCAAATCCAGGAGGAGCAATGGCAGAACAGTGCAAAAATAGTAAAGGCTGGTACTCTTTTAATTGCCGGGTTTTGTACCGGTCCAGATCTTAAAATTTCTTAGGGCAATTGTTCGCTGGGGAGGAAGTGTACCAGATTGGCAGATATATGAGAACTCTCGGCTAAAAGAATCATGGAACAAGGGGAATATGGACATTTGGTTGGGGATTTGCTTATCAGTGTCAGAGAACCTCCTGACACCTGTGGTTAACCCAACAACGCATGCAGAAAAAGTGTTACAATAGAGCACACTCTGCCACAAAGACAGAAGGTGAAGCATGTCATTGGAATAGTGAAAAGACGCTTTCCTTGCACAAGCCAGGAGCTCAGATCAAATCCCAAAACATCATGTGCAATCTATTAAGTTGTTTTGCATTGATAATTTTGCTCTGGAACGCCAGGGTCCTCTTGATGACTCTGAAGCATGGTATGCCCCTGATGATGGTCCTCAGGCAGATACACAGGAGACTATGACCCAGAGGGAGACCCTACCGGCAACACATCTTTTATGAATGGTTCAGTCATGATCCTTCAGGAATTAACTATCATCAGGATGAAGCCAATTGGGGGAAACCCAAAACTTGGCACTAAGACTGCAAAAAATTTTTTCATTTTGTTAATAATATTTGTTAGAATCTTTCTTTTCTCTATGAAAAATTGAATTGATATGAAGGCTTTCACAAAAAAAAGCTACAGAACAGTAGCTTCAGAATTAAAAATTTACAGGCCTGTGATATGAATTAACCTGTGAAATATGAAGAAAAAATAAGGCACAATTCATTTGGAACATGATAATGTCTTTGTATTTTTTATTAGTTTTGTGATTTCTTTTTGTGATGCAGAAAAAAAACCCATTCATTTTTTTTATTAATATTCTTTTTACATATATATTTTCACATGTACTTTGTTATCAAGAAGTCAGTTACTATCCTACCTGATTTCGCCTATTTACCACATTTCTTGAATTTTCCCGGGGATTTTTTTTTTACTTTTGTTATTATTATCATTGCTAATGTTATTGTTGTCATTATTATTATTTACCATACAACAAAGAAACAATAGCACAACCAAAACCTTTCAGAAAATTTAAGGATAGAGGAAGCAGGTAAAGTTGGTAGGGCTTATTTCTTGACTCCTTCAGGCTATGTGCTTCATTTTTGCGTAGATAAAATAAAAGAAAATCACAATTGAAAGAGCCATGAAGATATGCTCTCCCAGTGTTAGTGGATTAAGAAATAAAAACATGACAGCATTTAGCCCCAAATTTCACAGGGTTTATGTACTATTCACTGTAGTTTTTGTGAATTTTCTGTAAAAAGTTGCTCCACAAATGCTCAGCCATCAATGAGCCAATTAGTAGGTCCTAGTAGCTGTGGACGGGGTTCCCCATTCCTTGCATTTGCTTGAAAATGTGATTTTCTAATGTTATTGATAGTGTTATTAACATCTTGATTAATAGAATGTTATTGAGATACTAATAACTATGAAAATAATGAAATAAATTTTTTTCTTTAAAAATCAAAGAAGAGGTAAACTGGAAAAGGACAAATAATTGACTCCCTTTATTATTAAACAATTAATTATTTGTAAAACTAAAATTACAGGTGACAATTATACACAAAATATGCTTATTTTAAAAATATAGTTTATCCATGCTCTTCTGTTGGAAATTTCCCTTGTCAGTAAATCAGGAGGTTGTCCCCATTTTTTGTTGTCATTGCATTCATTGAGCTAAATGAGAAATAAATTTAGCTTAATTTTTTTTCTCATTTAGCCAATAAAGCAATTAAAACCAAAAAAATTTTTGGAAAACCCTCCTAAATTTACTAAAAGGGAAAAAATTTCCAAAGAAGAGCTGGATAAACTAAATTTTTAAAAAAAAAGAAAATTTTGTGTTTATTTTGGCCTTTTAAATTTTATTTTTAAAAAAAAATTTAAATTTGGGTTTAAAAATTTAAAAGGGAAGTCAATTATTTGTCCTTTTCCCCCAAATTTTACCTCCTTCCCCCCCCTTTATTTTTAAAAAGAAAAAAAATTTTTTCCCATTATTTTCATAGTTATTAGTATTCAAAAACATTCTATTAATCAAGATTTAAAACACTATCAAAAAACATTGGGAAAAATAAACTTTTTCAACCCAAAATGCAAGGAATGGGGAAACTCAGTCCAGCTACTGGGAAACCCTACAAATTTGGTCATTGATGGCGGGAGCACTTTTTGGAGCAATTTTTTTACAAAAAAAATTCAAAAAAAACTACAGTAAAATAGTAATAAACCTTTTGAAATTTGGGCAAAAAGCTGTATGTTTTTTTTTTCTTAACCCATTTAAACACGGGGAAGCATACCCTTCAGGCTTTTTCAATTGTGTTTTTCCCCATTTATTTTTATTACGAAAAAAGAAGCACATATGCTAAAGGAAAGTAAGTAAAAAGGGTCACCCAATTTAAATCCCTTCCTCAAACCCCTTTAAATTTTCTAAAAGGGGTTTTGGTTGTGCTATTGTTCTTTTTTGTAGGGGAAAAAAATAATAATGAAAACCCAATAACTTTAGCAATGATAAAAAATAACAAAATAAAAAAAAAATCCCCGGAATTTTAAAAGTAAGTGGGTAAAAAAGGCGAAATCAGGTAGGTTTATTTAACTGACTTTTTGTTTAACAAAGTCATTGTAAAAAATATATTAAAAAGAATTTAATAAAAAAAAATAAATTTGGGGGTTTTCTCTGCTCACAAAAAGAAATCACAAAAACTAGATAAAAAATAAAAAAGCTTTTAATCATTTTCCCAAAATAAATTTGTCCCTATTTTTTTTAAGTTTTAAAACGGGTTAATTAATACCACGGGGCCTGTTTTCCTTAAATTTCTGAAGCTACTGTTCTGTATTTTTTTTATGTGAAAGCCTTATTAAATTTCAATTTCCCCATAGAAAAAGAAGAGATTCTAACAAGTATTATTAACAAAATGAAAATTTTTTTTTGCAGTCTTAGTGCCAAGTTGGTTCCCACAATTGGCTTCATCTGATGATAGTTAATTCCTGAAGGATCATGACTGAACCATTCATAAATGATTTTTGTTCCCGGGTAGGATTCTCCCTCTGGGTCATAGTCTCCTGTGACTGTCCTGAGGACCATATCAGGAGCATACCATGCTTCAGAGTCACAAGAGACCCTGGCGTTCCAGAGCAAAATTATCAATGCAAAGCAACTTAATATGATTGCACAGATTTTTTGGATTGATCTGAGCTCCTGGCTTGTGCAAGGAAAGGTCTTTTCACTATTCCAATGACATGCTTCACCTTCTGTCTAGGTGCGAGTGTGCTCTATTGTAACACTTCTCTGCATGCGTTGTTGGGTTAACCACAGGTTAGGAGGTATCTCTGACACTGATAAGCAGAATCCCCAACCAAATGTCCATATTCCCCTGTTCCATGACTTCTTTTACCCGAGAGTTCTCATATATCGCCAATCTGGTACACTTCCTCCCAGCGAACAATTGCCCTAAGAATTCTAAGATCTGGACCGGCTACAACCTGGCAATTAACAGAGTACCACCCTTTTCCCTATTTTGCACTGTTCTGCCATTGCTCCTCCTGGTTTTGAAATTCGCATTGGACGCAGTCGATGGGTCCAATAACATTAGGAAACTGTGCAACTCATAAAATCTGCAAAAAATGGTTGGTTTCAAGAATTTTTTCAATATGTATATACATAATATAATATATATATACATATATATATAAATATTAAAATATATATAGATATATATATATTTTATATATATATATATATATATATATATATATATATTATATTTTATATATATATATATAACATACATTGCATATATATACCTTATCTATTTTCTAATATACATATGTATGATTCAATATTACATTATTACAAAATGAATGTGTTGTGTGGGGTGTGTGTGTGTGTGGGGTGTGTGGGGTGTGTGTGTGTGTGTGTGTGTGTGTGTGTGTGTGTGTGTGTGTGTGTGTGTGTGTGTGTGTGTGGTGTGTGTGTGTGTGTGTGTGTGTGGTGTGTGAGTATTGTGTGTTTCTTTTCTTTTTAATGTGTTGTTTTTTTTTTGTGTGTGTTGTTTTCTTTTTTGTGTGTGTTTTTTTTCTGTTTGTGGTTTTTTTTTTTTTCTTTTTGTGCTGTTTTTTTCTTTTTGTGGTGTGTGTTTCTGTGGGTGGGGGTTTTTCATTTTTTGGGGTGTTTTTCTGCTTGTGTGTGTGTTTCTATCTTTGTGTGTGTCTTTCTGTTTTTTAATCTTATGCTAATTTTTGTTTTTTTTTTAGGCATGGCATGTATGTGGTTTTATACTACAGCTAAATATATATAATATATATAAATATTATATAATATATATAATATTATATATAATATTATATAAAAAATATAATATAATATATTATATTATATAATAATATATAAAATTTATATATATATATATATAATATATATTATTAATATATATGGCATCGCATGTACTACACCAGCCTTTGTTAATGTTCTGGAAACACATAAGTCCACTGAATTTTTTTTTGTGAAATGTGTTTAAAAGAAGGCTACACATGTTCAGCAAACCCGGGTCAAATTTTAAGCCTCATGACCCCACTGATTTCCCCTTCTTTAAATTTTTTTTTTTTTCTAATTATTTTAAAAATGGACACTGTTATTACATTATAACATTATGATTTTTTATGATGTTTTGACAATAATGATGACAATGTAAAAGAGAAAGAAATTTCCCAAAATTAAAGAGAATGGCAAACATTTTAGGTAGGTAAAGAATAATATTCCTTTGTGTTAACCATCGTTTTAAACCAATTAATAAAATAAAATCACTGCGGGCATGGATATGCATACATGCCATCCCTCAGTACTAGGTTAAATAGTAATATCAAAAAAATTTTAACAGTATGCCAGAACTTTCAAAATAGAATCATGCCTTAAAAAATAAATCATGTTCATAAATCAAAGTACCACTTGGAAAAGTATACAGCAGCTTCTTTAAGAGATGGAAAACTCACAAACTGACTATAGCGTTTAGCCAGGGGTTCTGAACTCTGTGGATAAATCCGCATACTTTGGCTGACTGCCGAGCCCCTGTTGATCCCCAAAAACTTTTTGATAAAAAGTAATAAAATTGAAAAAAGTGTAAAAAAGTAAATGAAAAAAAAGTTTAAAAATGGTACAGAACAAAAAATTGGCCGTTTTTTTCGGGTTTTTGTGTTTTCCCCTTTGACTTTTTTTTTTTTTTTTGGGGGCCTTTGGGGGTTTTCCTTTGTTTCCCCCTTTTTTTCCCCTTTTTTCCTGGGGGCGGCCTGCCCCCTCTCTGGGTTTTGTTTTCCCCCCCCCCCCCCCCCCCCCCTTCCCCTTTTCTTTCTTCGTCCCCCGGTTTTCCGTTTCTGGGGTTCTCACCTCTTCTTTCCCGGGGTTTCCCCGGGGGTTCCCCCTGTTGGTTTGGCCCCCGTTACCCCCCCCTTTTCTGTTGGGGGGGGTTTTTTTAAAAAACGGGTTGGTCGCTCATTTAAACAATTTTTAAAAGAAGGGGGGTGCAGGAATATGGGGTCAAAAAATCTTCTGAGGGCGGGGAGCAAGATCCCCCGGGGCCGGGCCAATGCCCCTTTTTAAGGGGCCCCCGAGTGAAAAAAAAGGGATAGATGCTGGCATGGTCCAGGTTGTCTGAAAGTTTAAGGTTCCC
>NW_023662596.1:0-15963 GCF_015228065.2 Penaeus monodon | reverse complement strand
ATTTAATCAATAATATATATTTCTTTTTATCATTATCATTACTTATTATCGTTCATATACTTTATCATCATATATACATTTATTTGCAATTATTAATATTATATACTTTTTGCAATTTTTGGAGTATAGAAATTTTGCAATAATAAATAACCACAACATAATAATATTTTAATAACAATATAATAAAAATAATAAGATTTATAATAATATTATTCATTATCTTAATTAGTACTTTATTATGTAATTATTACGTTAAAAAATTTATTTTGCAATTATATACCATCAAATAATAATATGAAAATTTAATAACAATAATAAACAATAACAATTTTAAACCACTAGCATATTATTATTATACTTATACTTATATTATTATTGTTATTATACAGTTATAATAGATTTTTTGGCAATAATACAAAAATTTAATCAGATGATAGTAATAGTAATAATAATAATAATAATAATAATAATAATAATAATAATAATAATAATAATAATAATAATATAAATAATAATAATATTTAAAAATTCAAATGTTATCAAAATTTCTTTATTCTCACTTTTATCATCATTATTGTTATGATTAATACAATTCTGGTAATTTTTATCATTATTACCCTAATAATTGCGAAAATCACCAAAAATCGAAAAAACGTCATTTTGGAGTATATCTCAAAAGGCTATTTTTCGCTAGATTTGCCGCTTTTTCGATTTTTGGGGAATGTTTTTTTATACCTTTTTTATATTATATATGACAACAATTCTGTTATTATCATCATCATTATCATGATTATCATCATTTTTATCGTTATCATCATCATTATCATCATTATCATCCTCATTATCATCATTATCATCATTATTGCAATTATTACCATCTTTATTGCAATTGTTATCATTATTATTGCAATTATTGGAGTTATAGTATATATTTTGCAATCATACTAATAACCCAACAATAATAATAGTAATAAACAATACTTAATAACAATAATAACGATTTTATTAATACTTATTTATATCATTATCTTAATAGTATCGTTATTACTGTAAATTAGTACTGTTAGAATAATGGTCTTTGCAAGTATATACCAAGTCAAATAATAATAATGATAATAATAACAATAATAAAACGAAGAACAATATTATAACCACTAGGCATATTATATTATTACTATGTTATTATATATTGTATTATTACAGTTATAATAGATTTTTGGCAAAATACTAATAATAAGATAATAGTAATAATAATAATAATAATAATAATAATAATAATAAGAATAATAATAATAATAATAATAATGATAATAATAATAATATTAATAATATTCAAATTTATTATCAAATCTCTTTATTCTCACTTTTATCATGATTATTATTATGATTAATACAATTCTGGTAATTATGAGCATTATTACCCTAATAATTGCCCGAAATCACAACGAAATTCGAAAAAAAACGTCATTTTGGAGTATACTCTCAAACGGCTATATTTCGCTAGATTTTGCCGCTTTTTTCGACTTTTGGAATGTTTTTCTTATACCTTTTTTATATTATATATGGACCACAATTCCTGTTATATCATCAGTCCATTCTCATGATTATCATAATTATTATCGTATCATCATCATTATCATCATTATCATCATTATCATCATCAGTATCATCATTATTGCCACATTATTACCATCATTATTTGCAATGTATCATTATTATGCAATTATTGGAGGATAGTATTATTTTGCAATAAATAATAATAAACCACAACAATAATAATAGTAAGAACAAAAAATAACAAAATAACGATTTTATAATAATTATTTTATATCATTATCTTAATTAGTATCTTATACTGTAATCTTACTGTTATTAAAATTATCTTTGCAATATACTCCCAGTCCAAATTAATAATAATGATAATAATAACAATAATAAACCGAATAACAATATTATCAAACCACTAGCATTATTATATTATACTTATGCTTATATTATTATTGTTAGTTTACAGTTATAATAGATTTTTTTGGCAATTAATACTAATAATAAAGTAATAGTAATAATAATCATAAAATAATAATAATAATAATAATAATAATAACAACAATAATAATCATAATAATAATAATAATAATAATAATAGTGATAATAATAATAATTATTAATAATATCAAATGTTATCAAAATTCTCTTATTCTCCTTTCCCTTTACATCATTATTATTATGATAAACAATTCTGGTAATTATTATCATATTACCAATAATTGCGAACGAAAATCACCACAAGAAATCGAAAAAAAAAACAGTCATTTGGGAGTATTACTCTCAAAAGCTATATTTCGCTAGTATTTGCCGCTTTTCGACTTGTGGGAATGTTTTTCTTATACCTGTTTTTATATCATATGATGACACAATTCATGTTATTATCATCATCATTATCATGATTACCTCATTATTATCGTATCATCATCATTTCATCATTATACATTATCATCATCATATCATCATTATTGCAATTATTCCCATTCATTATTGCAAGTGTTATCATATTATTGCAATTATGAGTTATAGTACTATATTTGCAATAATACTAATAACCACAACAATAATAATAGTAAATAACAATACTAATAACACTAATAACGATTTATAATAATTATTTATATCATTATTTAGTTAGTATCGTTATTACGTAATTATACTGTTATTAATTAATTATCTTTGTACAATTATTATACCCGTCCAAATAATAATAATGATAATAATAACAATAATAAAACGAATAACAACAATATTATAACCACTAGCATGATTATTATTTATACTATGCTTATTATTACTATGTTTATTATTACAGTTATTAATAGATTTTTGCAATAATACTAATAATTAAGAGAAATAGTAATAATAATAATAATTAAATAATATAATAATAATAATAATTAATAATAATAATAATAATCAATGATAATAATATTAATATTAATAATATGCAAAGTTATCCAAAATTTCTTTATTCTCACTTTTATCATCATTATTATATGATTAATACAATTCTGGTACATTATTAATTCATTATTACCCTAATAATCTGCCGAAATCACCAACGAAAGCGAAAAAAACGTCATGTGGAGTTACTCTCAAAAGGCTATATTACACTCTAGATTTTGCCGCTTTTTCGACTTTTGGGAATGTTTTTCTTATGACATTTTTGATATTTATAATGGACACAAATTCCTGTTAGTATCATCATCATTATCATGATTTATCAATTCAATATCGTTATATCATCATTATCATCAATTATCATCATTATCATCATTCATTATCATAAATTATTGCAATTATTACCATCATTATGCAATTGTATCATTTATTGCAATTATTGGAGTTATAGTATATATTTTTGCATAATACTAATAACCACAACAATAATAATAGTAATAACATAATAATAACAAATAACGATTTTATAATAATTATGTATATCATGATCTTAATTAGTACGTTATTACTTAATATTTGTATAATTAATATCTTTTGCAATATACTACAGTCCAAAGAATAATAATGATAATAATAACAACTAATAAAAACGAATAACAATATATAACCACTTAGCATTATATGTATTATCTTATGCTATTATTATTATTGCTTATTATACAGTTATAATAGAGTTTTGGCCTAATACTAATAATTTAACGATTAATAGTAAAATAATAATTAATAATAATAATAATAATAATAATAATAATATAATAATAAGAATAATAATAATAATAATAATAATATGAATAATAATAATGATAATAATAATAATAGTAAATAATAGTCAAATGTATCATAAAATTCTCTTATTCTACTTTTATCATCATTATTATTATGATTAATACAATTCTGATAATTATTATCATATTACCCTAATAATGCCGAAAATCACCAAAGGAAATCTAAAAAAACGTCCATTTTGGAGGTATACTCTCAAAAGGCTATTTCGCTAGATTTTGCCGCTTTTTTCGAGCTTTTGGGAATGTTTTTCTTAGACCTTTTTTATATTATATATGGACACAATTCCTGTATTTACATACATTATAATGATTACATCATTATTATCGTTATCATCATCATTATCATCATTATCATCATTAGCCATCATCATTATCATCATTCATGCAAATTACCATCATTATTGCAAATGTTATCATTATTATTGCAATTATGGAGTATAGTATATATTTTTGCAATAATACTAATAAACACAACAAATTATATAATGTGTTAATAACAATAATAATAACAATATAACGATTTATAATAATTACTTATATCATTATCTTAATTAGTATCGTGTTACTGTAATTATTACTGTAAATAATTATGCTTGCAATTATAATACCACAGGTCCAAATAATAATTAATGATAATAATAAACAATAATAAAACGAATAACAATATTATAACCACTAGCATATTATTATTATACTTATGCTTATTATCTATTTATTGTTATTATACAGTTATAATAGATTTTTTTTGGCAATAATAATAATAATTAATACTAATAGTAATACTAATAATAATAATAATAAAATAATAATAATAATATAATAATTATCAATAATAATAAGAATAATAATAATAATAAGATAATGGATTAATAATAATCAATATTAATAATATTCAAAGTTATCAAAATTTCATTTATTCTCACTTTTATCATCATTATTATTATGATAATACAATTCTGGTAATTATTATCATTATTACCCATAATAATTGCCGAAATCACAAAGAAATCGAAAAAACGTCATTTTGGAGTATACTCTCAAAAGGCTATATTTCGCTAATTTGCCGCTTTTGTTCGACCGTTTGGGAAGTTTTTATTCTACCTTTTTTATATTATATATGGACACAATATCAGTTATTATCATCATCATTTCATGATATCATCATTATATCGTTATCATCATCATTATCATCATTATCATCATTATCATCATCATTTATCATCCTTATTGCAATTATTACCATCATTATTGAAAATTGTTATCATTATTATTGCACTATTGGAGTTATAGTATATATTTTGCAATAATACTAATAACCACAACAATAATAATTAGTAATAACAATAATAATAACAATATACCGATTTTATAATAATTATTTATATCATTATCTTAATTGTATCGTTATTTACTGTAATATTACTGTTATAATAATTATCTTTGCAATTTACTACCAGTCAAACTAAATAATAATGAATAATAATAAACAAATAATAAAAACGAATAAACAAAGTATAACCACTAGCATTACTATTATTATCCTTATGATTTTATTATTATTGTTATTAGACAGTTATAATAGATTTTTTGGCAATAAATACTAATAATAATGATAATAGTAATAATAATAATAAAATAATAATAATAATAATAATAATAATATAATAATAATAATATTAATAATATTCAAAGTTATCCAAAATTCTCTTTATTCTCACTGTTATCATCATTTATTATGATTAATACATTCTGGTAATTATTATCATTATTACCCTTAATAATTGCCGAACGAAATCACAAAAAGAAATCGAAAAAAACGTCATTGGACGTATACTCTCAAAAAGGCTATATTTCGCTAGATTTGCCGCTTTTCGACTTTGGGAATGTTTTTCTTATACTTTTTTTATATTAATAATGGACACAATTCCTGAATTATCATCATCATTATCATGTTACCATCATTATTAATCGTTATCATATCATTATCGTCTTATATCATTTCATCATCATTATTCATCATTATTGCAATTATTACCATCATTATTGCAAATGTTATCATTATTATTGCAATTATGCGTTATAGTATATATTTTTGCAAGAATACTAATAACCACAACAATAATAATAGTAATAACAATAATTAATAAGCAATAATAACTATTTTATAATAATTATTATATCTTATCTAATTAGTACCCGTTATACTGTTGTAATATTGACTGTTATAATAATTATGTTTGCAATTATACTACCAGCAAATAATAATAAGTAATAATAACAATAATAAAACGAAAACAATATTATAACCACTAGAATTATTATTATTATACTTATGCGTATTGTACTATTATTATTGTATTATTACAGTTTAAGAGATTTTTTGGCAATAATACTAATAATTAAGATAATAATAATAATAATAATAATAATAACAATAATAATAATAATAAGAAGAATAAGAATAATTAATAATAATAAGAATAATGATAGTAATAATGATAAATAATAATATATTAATAAATTCAAATGTTACAAAATTCTCTTATCTCACTTTTATTCATCATTATATTATGATAATACAATTATGGTAATATTATCATATTCACCCTAATAATTGCCAGAAATTCACCAAAGAAATCGAAAAAACGTCATTTGGGAGTATACTCTCAAAAGGCTATATTTCGCTAGATTTTGCCGCTTGTCGACTTTTGGAATGGTTTTCTTATACCTTTTTATATTATATATGGACACAATTCCTGTTATATCATCATCATTATCATGATTATCATCCATTATTATCGTTAATCATATCATATCATCATTATCACATTATCATCATCATTATCATCATTATTGCAATATTACCATCATTATTGCAATTGTTCTCATTATTATGCAATTATTGGAGTATAGTCTAATTTTGCAATAATACTAATTAACCACAACAATTAATAATAGGAATAACAATAATAATAACCAATAATAACGATTTCTAATAAGTATTTATATCATTATCTTAATTAGTATCGTTATACTGTAATTGAATGTTATAATTAAGTATCTTGCAATATATACCAGTTCCAAATAATTAATAATGATAATAAAACAATAAAAAACGAAATAACAGTATTATAACACTAGCATTATTATTATGATACCTAGCTTATTATTATATTGTTATTATTACAGTTATAATAGATTTTTTGGCATAATACTAATAATTAAGATAATAGTAAAATAATTAATTAATAATAATAATAATAATAAATAATAATAATAATAATAATAATGAAATAATAATAATATTAATAATAAGTCAAATGTTATCAAAAATTCTCTTGTATTCTCACTTGTATCATCATTATTATTATGATTAATACAGATTTGGTAATTAGTATCATTTATTACCTAAATAATTGCCGAAATCACAAAGAAATCGAAAAAAAACGTCATGTTGGCAGTATACTCTCAAAAGGCTATATTTCTGCATAGATTTGCCGCTTTTAGACTTTTGGGAATGTTTTCTTAACCTTTTTTATTATTATGACACAATCTGTTATTTCACCATCTTATCATGATTATATCCATTATTATCGTTATCATCATCATTTATCATCATTATCATCATATCATCATCATTATCATCATTATGCAATTATTACCATCATATTGCATATTGTTATCATATTATTGCAAATTGGAGTTTATAGGAATATATTTTTGCCACTAATACTAATAACCACAACAATAATAAGTATAACAATAATAATAACAATAATAACGATTTATAATTAATTATTTTATTTCGATTATCTTCAATTAGTATCGTCCCCTAGAGTACTGCTAATTATTACTGTTATAATAATTATCTTGCAATTATACTACCAGTCAAAATCCATAATTAATGCTAATAATAAACAATAATAAAAACGAATAACATTTAAAAACACTAGCATATTCTTATTATACTTATGCTTATTATGATTATTGTTATATTACAGTTATTTAATAGATTTTTGGCAATATACTAAACTTAAGATAATAGTAATAATAATAATAATAATAATAAAATAATAATAATAATATAATAATAATAATTAATAATAATAATAAATAATAATACTAATAATAATGATAATAATAATATATTTAATAATATTCAAATTTTATCAAAATTCTCTTTATTTCACTTTTATCATTCATTATTATTATAGATTACATACAATTCTGGTAATTATTATCCATTATTACCCTAATAAATTGCGAAATCACAAAAGAAATCCTAAAAAACGTCAATTTGGAGTATACTTCTCAAAAGGCTAATATTTCGCAGATTTGCCCGCTTTTCGACCTTTTGGGAATGTTTTCTTATACCTTTTTTATATTATATATGGCACACAATTCCTGTTCTTATCATCCTCATATCTGATTATCATCATTATTATCGTTATCATCATCATTATCATCATTATCATCATTATCATCATCATTATCATCATGATTGCAATTATTACATCATTATTGCAATGTTAGCATTATAATTGAAATTATTGGAGTTATAGTATATATTTTTGCAATAATACTAATAACACAAAATAATAATAAGTAATACACAATAAATAACAATAATAACGATTTTTATAAAATTATTTATATCCTTATCTTAATTAGTATCTTTATACTGTAATTATACTGTTATAATAATTAGCTTTGCAATTATACTACCAGTCCAAATAATACTAATTGTAATAATAACAATAAATAAAACGAATAACAAATATTATAAACCACTAGCATTAATTATATATACTTAATGCTTATTATTATACTGTATTAGGTACATTATAATAGATTTGCAATAATACAATAATTAAGGATAATAGTAATAATAATAATAATAATAATAATAATAATAATAATAATATAATAATACAATAAAATAATATAAGAATAATAATAATAATAATGATAATAATATACTTATTAATAATATTCAAATGTATCAAATTCTCTTTATTCTCACTTTATCATCATTATTATTATGATTCAATACAATTCTGGTAATTATTATTAATTATTACCCTACTAATTTCCGAAATCACCAAAAAGAATCGAAAACGTATTTGGGAGTCTACTCTCAAAAGGCTTATCTTTCGCTAGATTTTGCGCTTTCGACTTTTGGGAATGGTTTCTTATACCTTTTTTATATTATATATGGACACAATTACTGTAGTATCATCATCATTATATGATTATCATCATTATTCTCGTTTATCATAATCATTATATCATTATCCTCATTATATCATCATTAATCGTCATTATTGCATTTATTACAATCTATTATTGCAATTGTTATCATATTATTGCAATTATTGGAGTTTATAGTATATATTTTTGCAATAATACTAATAACCACAACAATAATAATAGTAATACAAGAAAATAACAATAATAAACGATTTTATAATAACTATTGATATCATATCTTAATTAGTATCGTTATTACGGCTAGTATTACTGTTATAATAATTATCTTTGCAATATACTACAGTCCAAATAATAATAATGATAATAATAAACATAATAAAACGAACAACAATATTATAACCACTAGCATATATTATTTATACTTATGCTTATTATTATTATTGTATTATTACAGTTATAATAGATTTTTTGGCAATAATACTAATAATAAGATAATCGTAATCATAATAATAATAATAATAATAATAATAATAATAATAATAATAATAATAATAATGATAATAATAATAATATTATAATATTTCAAAATGTATCAATGTCTCTTTATTTCACTTTTATCTCATTATTATTATGATTAATACAATTCTGGTAATATTATCATTACCCTAATAATTTGCCGAAATCACCAAAGAAACGAAAAAACGTCATTTTGGAGTATACTCTCAAAAGGCTAATTTCGCTAAGATTTGCCGCTTTTTCGACTTTGGAATGTTTTTCTTATAAATTTGTTATATATTATATGGACACAATGCTGTTATTATCATCATCATGATCTGATTATCATCATTATTATCGTTATCATCATCATTACACATTATCATCATTATCTCATCATTATCACATCATTATTGCAACTATTACCCATCATTATCGCAATTTTTATACATGATTATTGCAATTTTATTTGGAGTTAATATATATTTTTGGCAATAATACTAATAACCACAACAACTATAGAATAACAATACTAATAAACAATAATATACGATTTTATAATAAGTATTTATATCATTTCATCTTAATTAGTCTCGTTATTACTGTTAATATTACTGTTTTATAAATAATTCTCTTTGCATTATACTACCAGCCAAATAATAAATAATGATGAAAATAATACAATAATAAAACGAATAACACTATATAAACCACTAGCATTCATTATTATTATACTTCTGCTTATTATTTATTATTGTATTATTACAGTTATAATAGATTTTTTTGTCAAATAATACTAATAAATAAGATAATATTAATAATAAGAAGTATAATAATAATAATAATAATAATAATAAGAATAATAAAATAATGATAATAATAATAATAATAATAATAATGATAATAATAATAATATTAATAATATTCAAATTGTTATCAAAATCTCTTTATTCTCCACTTGTATCATAATTAGATTATGATTAATACACTTCTGGTACTATTATCATATGGACCTAATAATTGCCGAACTCACCAAAAAGAAATCGAAAACACGTACATTTGGAGTATACTCTCAAAAGGCTCTATTTCGCTAGATTTGCCGCTTTTTCGACTTGTGGGAATGTTTTCTCGATACCTTTTTTTATATTATATATGGACACAATTCCTGTTATTATCATCATCATTATCATGATATCATCATTATTATCGTTATCACATCATTATCATTCATTGTACATCATAATCATCATCATTATCATCAATTATTGCAAAATTATTACCAGCATTATGCAAGTTAATATTATTATTGCAATTATGAGTTATAGTATATATTTTTTTGCAATAATACTAATAACCACAACAATAATAATAGTAATAACAATAATAATAACAATAATAACGATTTTATAATAATTATTTATATCATTATCTTAATAGTATCGTTATTACGTAATTATTACTGTATAATAATATCTTTGCAATTATACTACCAGTCCAAATAATAATAATGATAATAATAACAATAATAACGAATAACAATATTATAACACTAGCATATTATTATTATACTTATGTTATTATTATTATTGTTATTATTACAGTTATAATAGATTTTTGGCAATAATACTAATAATTAAGATAATAGTAAAATAATAATAATAATAATAAAATATAATAATAATAATAATAATAATGATAATAATAATAATATTAATAATATTCAAATGTTATCAAAATTCTCTTTATTCTCACTTTTATCATCATTATTATTATGATTAATACAATTCTGGTAATTATTATCATTATTACCCTAATAATTGCCGAAATCACCAAGAAATCAAAAACGTCATTTTGGAGTATACTCTCAAAAGCTATATTCGCTAGATTGCCGCTTTTCGACTTTTGGAATGTTTTTCTATACTTTTTTATTATATTGGACAATTCCTGTTATTATCATCATCATTATCATGTTATCATCATTATATCGTTATCATCATATTATCATCATTATCATCATTATCATCATCATTATCATATCATATACATCATTATTGCAATTATTACCATATTATTGCAATTGTTATATATATATTTTGATTATATATATTATGAATAATATAATAACAAAAAATAAAATATAAAAAATTTAAAAATATAACATTTTATATAATTTATATCTTTCTTAATTATTACTTTTATTAATTATTTTAAATTATCCCATCCAAATAATAATGATAATAATAAAATAAAAAATAACAATAATAACACAATATATTATAAACTATTATTATTATTATTTTTATTTTATTTTATATAAGTTATAATATTTTTGGCAATAATAATAATTAAGATAATATAATAATAATAATATAATAATAATAATAATAATAATAATTAAAAGAATGATATAATAATAATATTAATAATATTCAAATGTTATCAAAATTCTCTATTCTCAATTTTATCATCATTATTCTTATGATAATACAATTCTGGTAATTATTATCATTTATACCCTAAATAAATGCGAAATCACCCAAAGAAATCGAAAAAACGTATTTTGGAGTATACTCTCAAAAGCTATATTTCGCTAGATTTTGCCGCTTTTTCGACTTTTTGGGAATGTTTTTTTTATACCTGTTTTGATCTTATATATGGACACAATTCCTGTTATATCATATTCATTCTCATGATTATCATTTTTTCCCAAATTTTTTTTTATTTTTCTTTTTTTAAAAATCGTTATCATCCATCATATCATCATTATCATCATTATCATTCACATATCATCATTATTGCAATTATTACCATCATTATTGACAAGTGTTGTTATCATTATTATTGCAATTATTGGAGTTATAGATATATTTTTGCAATAATACTAATAACCACAAACAATAATAATTAGTAATAACAATAATAATAACAATAATAACGCTTATAAATAATTATTTATATCATTATCTTAAGAGTATCGTTTATTTACTGTAATTATTACTGGTATAATATTATCTTTGCAATTATATACCAGTCCAAATCAATAATAATGATAATAATAACAAGAATAAACCGAATAACAAATATTATAACCCACTAGCTTATTATATATACGTATGCTTTATTATTATTATTGTTATTATTCCAGTTCTTAAATAGATTTTTTGGCAATAATACTAATTAATTAAGATAATAGTAATAATAATAATAATAATAATAATAATAATGAATAAATAATAAAATATAATTAATATAATAATAATATATAATAATAATAATAATAATGATAATAATAATAATATTAATAATATCAATTTTTGTTTAAAAATTTCAAAATTTCTTTATTCTCACTTTTATCATCATTATTATTATGATTAATACAATTCTGGGAATTATTATCATTAGTACCCCTAATAATTGCCGAAATCACCAAAGGAAAATAGTATAAAAAACGTCATTTTTGGAGGTATACTCTCAAAGGCATTATTTCGCTAGATTTGCCGCCTTTTTTCGAATTTTGGGAATGTTTTCTTTATTACCTTTTTTATATGAAATGGGAACAAATTCCTGTTATATCATCATCATTATGATGATTATCCATCATTATTATCGTTATCATCATCTATATCATCATTATCATCTTATCATCATCATTATCATCATTATTGCAATTATTACCATTCATTATTGCCATTGTTACATTATTATTGCCATTATTGGAGTTATAGTATATATTTTGCAAATAATACTAATAACCCCACAACAATAATCATAGTAATACAATAATATAACAATAATAACGATTTATAATAAAAAAAAATTATTTATATTTCATTATCTTAATTAGGATCGTTCTTACTGTAATTAGTACTGTATAATAATGATCTTTTGCAATTATATACCAGTCCAAATAATAATAATGATAATAATAACAATAATAAAACGATAACCAATATTATAACCACTAGCAGTATTATTATTATACTTTGCTTTTATTATTATTGTTATATGTACAGTTATAATAGAATTGTTTGGCAATAATACTCAATAATTAAGATAATAGTAATAATAATCATAATAATAATAATAATAATAATAATAATAATAATAATAATAATAATAATAATAATATAAAACTAATAAGAATGATAACATATAATATAATAATATTCAAATGTTATCAAAAAATTCCTTATCTCACTTTTTATTATCATATTATTATGATTAATACATTCTGGTAATTATTATATTATTACCCTAATAATTGCCAGAAAATCCACCAAAGAAATCGAAAAAAAACGTCATTTTGGAGTATACTCTCAAAAGGCTATATTTTTCCCGCTAGATTTTGCCGTTTTTGAACTTTTGGAATGTTGTTCTTATACCTTTTTATATTATATATGGACACAATTCCTTTTATTACATAATCCATTATCATTGATATCATTCATTATTATCGTTATCATCATCATTATCATCATTATCCATTATATCATCATCATTATATCATATTGCAATTATTACCATCATTATTGCAATGTTATATTATTATTGCCAATTATTGGAGTGTATAGTATATATTTTTGCAATAATACTAATAACCACAACAATAATAATAAGTCTTTTTGTACGAACAATAAATAAGAACAATAATAACGATTTTATAATAATTATTTATTCCATTATCCATTAATTAGTATCGTATTACTGTAATATTACTGTTATAATAATTATCTTTGCAATATACTACCAGTCCAAATAAATAATGAAATACTAACAATAATAAAACGAAGAACAATAATTATTAAACCACTAGCGATTATTATTATACTTATGCTATTATTATATTGTATTATTACAGTTATAAAATAGATTTTTGGCAATAATACCTAATAATTAAGATAATAGTAATAATAATATAATAATAATAATAATAATAATAATAATAATAATAATAAATAATAATAATTGATAATAATAATAATATTAATAATATTCAAATGTTATCAAAATTCTCTTTATTCCACTTATCATCATTATTATTATGATTATACATTCTGGTAATTATTATATTATTACCTAATATTGCCGAAATCACAAAGAATCGAAAAAACTCATTTTGATATATTCAAAAGGCTATATTTGCTAGATTTTGCCGCTTTTCGACTTTGGGAATGTTTTCTTATACCTTTTTATATATATATGGACACAATTCCTTTATTATCATCAATTATCATGATTATCATCATTATTATCGTTATCATTATTATCATCATTATATCATATCATCATCATTATCATCATTATGCAATTATACCATCATTATGCAATTGTTATCATTATTATTGCAATTATTGGATTATAATTATATTTTTGCAATAATACTAATAACACAACAATTAATAATAGTAATAACAATAATAATAACAATAATAACGATTTTATAATAATATTTAAATCATTATCTTAATTAGTATCGTTATTACTGTAATTTATTACTGTTATAATAATTATCTTTGCAATTATACTACCAGTCCAAATAATAATAATAGATAATAATAAACAATAATAAAACGAATAACAATATTATAAACACTAGCATTTATTATTATAATATAATATATAATATTATTAAATTATAATATTTTAATAATATTAAATTTATAAATTATATATTAATACTATAATAATATTATATTAATAAATAATTTGAATTATATATAATAATAATAATTGAAATACAAAAATAATACTATTTGCAAATTTTCAAAGATTTTTTTCCTTTTTGTATATTAGATTATCAATTTTTATTATCTTTTACTAATATTGCAAATTCCTATTATAATCTTATTGATTATCTCATAAGTATATTTACTATTTTCATTTTCATCATTATCAATTTTTTCATATTTTATTATTATATTATGAATTTCATATTATTACATATTAGATTATATATATATTTAATAATACTATAAAATATAATATATATATAACATATCATTATTAATTATTATATTATTTAATTGTATCATTATTATTATTATGGATTATAATAATATTTCAATAATAAAATAAATAATAATAATAATAAATAATAATAATAATATAATAATATAATATATTAATTAATATATATTAATATAATATTAATAATATAATAATTAAATATTAATTTGTAATATTATATTATTACCTAAAATCAAATTCTAATTATAAAATATTACAAAATATTAAAAATCAAAATATATATTAATTTATTATCACTTTTGAAATTTTTTTCTTTTTTTTTTATTTTGACATTCTTTATTTTCTATTACATTTGTATTATATCATTATTATATTATCATTCTATATCAACATTTTCATATATCAATCATTTATCAATATTATACATTTGCAATTTGATTTATTATTGAATTTTTATATTATTTTTATAAATAATACTAACATAATATATATTAAT
>NW_023662595.1:5000-7500 GCF_015228065.2 Penaeus monodon | reverse complement strand
TTGTTTCAACACACAGTTATGCACCCCTGTTTTTTTGTGGTGGGACAGTAAGGTGCACGATCAAGTTGAATTTTTCCATGGTGGAATGGAGCGACCTTTTGGTATTTTACTAATTGGAAACTTTGAGTTTTATAATGTTCATGGAGATTTTGTGTATCAGAGGGCGCGCGTGTGTGTGATTTGTCACGTCTACTTGCGTGATTTTATGTTGCAGTTGTTTTTGGAAATCTGAGAGATACGGGGGTTTCCCCTCGGGAGTTTTGCCCCCAAATATGGTGGAAATAAATATTATTCTATCAGAAATGGATGGTAAGTTTAATTCGATCTCATGTTTACTACCCCTTGCTGTTCTCGGGGGCCGAGGATAATCCTCATAGTTCATTTGCACTACCCCCAAACTCCCATTTCTGATTCCTTACACTGCAACAAGTGCAGTGCATGGTAGTCTAAAAACTGCCCTTTATAAAACCCAAGTAAAACAGTCTAGCGAGCTTAACATTGATGCCATGTTCTCTTCCGACAAGAACTTTAAAAGGGTTTTAAAATCTCTCCCAGAGTCTCTTCTTTAGAGAGGGGACCAGGTCTGCATCATTTACATTCCCCCCGAGATATTTATACTTGTGGCATATGTCAAGCTCCTGGTAAACCTATGCGAAAAGTGGGGGGGGTAGGATACATGGGTTTAGAGCATTGTTTCTCAGCGGAAATGACTAATCCACACTCATGTGCCTTTGCTGTGATTCTGTCGAGAATTATTTGCATCCTCACTTGTGATGATGCTCGACGCATATGTCATCAGCATAGCATATAATGGATTCACCATCCCCAAGTGGGATATCTGCCCCCCGCTTGTGCATGAGGCCCATTGAACCAGCATGGGGCTTGAGAACTCCTCCCGTGGCGTCCCAAGTTCAAAAGACTGTGAAGTGGAACTTCTCACCCCCCTGAACAGGACACTTGCAGACTTTTCGAGAGATACTTTTCAAAATCCAGTTCAATATTTTACCCGGATGCCAAAGCTTACTAATTTTTCTAGGATAACTTCTCTGTTTGCAATGTCAAAAGCTGACTTAAGGTAAAGAAAAACAGTGTGCTTCCCTGGATTAGAGTGTAAAAAAGTACTCTGCAAAGCAATTTGTGTGCTACGTCCGATAGAAATCCGTACAGTCTGTGAGATAATTTCCCTTGTAACCTGTACCTGAGTCTGTTCAAAATTATCCTTTCTAGAACTTTGCATACACATGAGGTTAATGAAATTGGTCGGTATTTATCAGTTTTTGATTCCGGTATAGGGATGATTAGACTGCTTTGTCCAGGAGCCAGGCAGAATACCTTGTGACAAACTTAACCTGTATAGGTCCCAAAAGGGGATTACCAGGTACCTGAGCTAAAAGGGCGGGGGGACCCTATAGGTAATTCCATCCTTACCTGGGGCGGACGTTTTTCCTTTTGATCAGTGCATTGTTCAGTTCCCACTCAGTGATCTCAGCAAAGTCTGAGGGGTCAGTATCAAAAACATCCAATCTCAATGGAAAATTTTGCGTGAAATTTTTAGATTGACTAAGGTGATCCTGAATATTTGTGGAAGTGAGCTCAATTTGGACGCTCCAGCCCATTGACTAAGGAGCATATCTGTTTGTGCAAGAGGACTATGGAACTGCGGGGTGTAGTTGGTTTGCCTAAAAATTCGTTTAATTTTTTCCGGGACCTCCGGGACATTGAGGTTTTATTGTTAATGCTTTGTAGGAACTGTTCAAAGTGTTCATTTCTGAAATGATTTTTTAATTTCCCCGAGGTTTTTGTTAGCTTAAGAAATTCAAAAAGGGTTTGTCACGGGTATTATCCTGCTTGTAGATATCATAAAGCTCTGAACCGCTTTTGTTCCCTTAATAATGTAGGGTCACCGACCCACTTAGGTTGTTTGCAGCGTTGTGAGTTGCTTTTCTTGAAGGTTTTCTTTGTACAGACCCAAGTGTTGTAGTAATCAGTGACCACTGTTGTCATGTCCAGGGAAAAAATTTATCAACACTTGTTACTGTGTAATCATTGTACCAGTCATAGATACGTGTTTTAAAAAGTGATGCTCAAGGTAAGGGGGGATAGAAATTTGACCCTATTTGTTTTTGGGGGACTGAGTTTTATCAACAGCGTATCTCGTTACTTTTGCAAAGTGGTCACTGATTAGCTCTGTTGCAAGCAGCTTCGGAACGTTTCCATGCACAAGATCCCTTCCTATTACATAATCTAGCCTGCCCCCGCCACGTGAGTTTGCCTGTCTGTATCATATACTGTCATAGATCTGTTGTTCACAAAAATGTCGGAACTCTTCGCCATTTTCATTGCATTGACTATCTCCAAATGTATAATGTCTAGCATTAAAATCTCCCATGCATATTGTGCCGTGATTCTGAAAGTTGGGCAGGAATCAGTCTGAAACTTTCTACCCCCTTGCGTATACATTGTACAGAGAGAAAAAACCAGAGGCTGTTCGAATATGTAA
>NW_023662594.1:51100-54972 GCF_015228065.2 Penaeus monodon | reverse complement strand
GGGTTTTGTTTTTTTTTTTTGGGAAAAAAACCAATTTTAAAACAAAAAATAATAATATATACACAAACGGGCCCCCACAAAAAAAATCAAACGCGCGCCACACACACACACACACACACACACACAACCCCCCACACCCACCCCAAATACACATACACTAACCACAACCACACAACCACCACACACACACACTACACATACATACCACACCACACACACACACATAATACACAAAAAACCCATAATAACACACCACACATACATACACACACACATACACCGTGTATGTATTTTTTTTGTGATGTATATGTTTTAAATTACATACATACAACTTTTT
Organism: Penaeus monodon; assembly: GCF_015228065.2. Taxonomy (NCBI): domain Eukaryota; kingdom Metazoa; phylum Arthropoda; class Malacostraca; order Decapoda; family Penaeidae; genus Penaeus; species Penaeus monodon. Next base: position 54,635 of record NW_023662594.1, on the reverse strand, counting down.
TTTTTTACGGTAGGTTATTTTTGAGCCGCTGGGGTCAGAGCTGATACTTAATTTATTTTTCATTTTGTGATGCTCTGGAGTGAGTAGTGGTAGGGCCCCCATTCCTTTTCCACGGAGAGTCCCCGGTGTCCCCTTTTTGGAAATCATTCTCTCTTTTTCCCCGGGCCCGGGACCAGCCTGATTTGGGGCTGGCTTGGCCACCAGCGGTGGGCGGAAATCGGGGTGAAGTTCCCCCCAAAGGGGAACAACGCCCCGGGCCCGGGACTCGAACCTCAAAACCCAATTTGCCGACGTCCAGTCAAAGTCCGTGCTCAAACCACTCGGCCCCGACAATATAGTCCGGGGGGTTCGAGTCCCGGCCGGGCATTTTTCCCCTTGGGCAAGGAACTTCACCTGATTGCCTCCTAGCCGCGGGGTGAAAAGCCACCCCAAGTAAGTCCGGCCCCAAACCGGGTAATAAAGATGGGACTCGAAAAAAACACGGGCGGAAGGCAACGGCAAACCACTGCTCAAAATTTGCCAAAGAAAATCATAAATCCATGATCCCCAATTCCTTGTAGGAAGGGCACTTGGAAAAAAAAGGAAAAAAAGAAAAAAAAAATATATTTGTATGATGTATGATATCTTTTAAAAGTGCCCTGTCCTACAGGACGTTGGCGATCAGGATTTTCATGATTTTCTGGAAATTAAGAGCGGTGGTTTGCCTTGCCTTCTGCCCGTGTTTTTTTTTATCCTTATCTATTTCTATCTATCTATCTATATATAATAATATATAATTATTATATATATATATATTATATATTATATATATCATCATAACGGTATGCTCAGTTTGGGCCCCGGGACCCTCCCCCATCCTTCGCCACTCAATCCATCTTGGTTTTTCATATACAACAAAAAAAATATATATACACCCATTTTAAAACATATATATCATATATATGATGTATGTTATATTATATAATATTTATTTTTTTCTTTTTTTTTTTTTTAAGGGTAGGTTCATTTGAGCCCCCGTGGTCCCCGCATGATACTTAATTGTAGTTTTCATGTTGAAATGCTCTTGGGTGGTACGTGGTGGGGCCCCCATTTCCTTTCCAGGGAGAGTCCCCGGGGTTACCTTTTGGGTTCATTCTTCTTTTTTTCCCGGGGGGTTTGGGCCCAGCACGGATTTGGGGCGGGCTTACCCCACCCAGGGGCTAGGCAGAAATCGAGGTAAATTTTCCTTTCCCCAAGGAAAACGCCCCGGCCGGTGACTCGAACCCTCGAACTCAATTCCCGTCGTGCCAGTCTTGATCCGAGTTCTAACCCAACTCGGCCACCGCAGCCTTATTTTTATAAATACTACATATATATGTAGCATATATATAATATATATATATATAATATATAATATTATATAATATATATATAATGGCGTGTGTGTGTGTGGTGTGTGTATTAGTACTATATATGTAACTTTAATATGGTATATTGTCTTTGTATATGTATAATAAAAATATATATATATATATAATATTATATATATATATATTTTATATATTAGTATATGTATAATTATAATTTTTGTGTGTTTTTATATATATATTACACACACAAAAATGTAATATATGCATTTTTGTATACACAAGGTAAAATTTTAAATATGTATGTATATGGAATATTTTTTATACACACACACACACACACACACACACACCACACACACACACACCCAAAACACACACACACACACACAACACACAACACACACAACAACACACTACATCTATCATCTATCTATCTATCACTGTCTTCTGTTGTCTTCTGTCTGTCTTCTATTATCTATCATCTATCTATCTATCTTCTATCTATCATCATCTATCTATCTATCTATCAATATATTATATATATATATATATATTATATATATATATATATAAATATATATTATAATGTCTGTGTTTGAAATTTTTCAAAAAATTCCCAAAAATTTGGGGGAAATAATGGAAGTTACCTCTCCATTACCTTTTAAACCATGAGCCGGGGGAGTTAAAAGGGTTTTACAGATTAGACAGAAAACCCAAAAATAAGGTACAGTACACTACATAACCCTAGAATAGCATTTATCCCTTTTTTTTCCCCTTCATTATTTAAGAAAAACAATTTTTCCCACTCTAAGAATAGCAGATATCTGTCGAGACTCTATGTGAATTCAAGAAAGGGAAAACGGTTTTTTGGATTTTTGGGCTTTGCTTTTGTTTTTTAAAAAAACAAGAATACAGGACTTTTTTTCTGCATTAAAGGGAAATGATTCCCAAATTTTAAAAAGTTTTTTTTCTTTTTTATGTTAAAAAAATAAATAGCTTTAAGTGTCCATTTGTTTTGGTCTTTTCTTTTTTCTTTGACATTTTTGGGATACAATTCCATGGTTTTATGGAAATATTTCAGGCAACTGGAAAGAGTATAAATATGTAAAAGTTGGCAAAAATAAAAGTAAAAAAAATGTATTAATTTAAAAATATATACATGTACAATTCCACAACAGCACCACCGTGATGTCTCTCTTAAAAAAGTTATGTTTTGCAATAAAGTAAATAAATCAAGTAAACCAAAGGATCACCAGTCTAGAAACACTTCAGTTATTAAAATGTTAATTTTGTAAATGTTTCCTTTTTCCCCACTGGCCTTTTTTGAAAGACATAAATCAGGGTATTATTCCAGTAGATTAAGACATTGTATTTTTTAAATTACAAATGTTTTTTTTCTTGTTTTTTTAAATTTTTTTTTTTTTGTCTTTTTTCTTTTTTTGGGAAGCAGCTTTCAGTTTTGCCTAAGTAGCATTTTCTCTGTAATGTTATGAAAAAAGAAATGTTGGAAAACATTGCATACTTTGATTATTTTTCATTTTTTTTCCCCTTTTCTTTTTTTTATAGACATGGTTTTTTTCAGTTATAAAATGAATGGAGTTAATTGAGGAAAACATATAAATAAATCCCCGAGCAGCTGAGTTGCTGAAATGAAAGAGTTTTGCCTGTGATATGAAAAAAAATAGAATTGATTTTGAGGCAAATTTGCAGTGTAGTAGCCATAGGCTTGCAGCATACCAATCCTGCACAACAACAGACTCTGAAATTTATAATATTCCCAAATGGTTAGGTAATAGTTTCTGAAGCTTTTTTTAGGTCTAACATACCTTGTACTCTTTTTCAAAAAAAGTATAATTACAAAAAAAAAAGTTTAATTAATGTGGGCAGAAACGGTGTCTTTTAATCAGCATGTATTCCTTTGTATCAGTTGACAAAATGAAAAAAAAGAACCAAAAAATAATATTTTGTTTGGGGACTGTGGCTTAAGTATTGCAATGAATATTATGCACAAATTGCAAAGTATCAATGCATTATTAAATATTATAAAAAAAACTCCCCATTATGATTTATAAGTGCTGATAGTTTTAGACGTTGGGGTTTTTGTATTTTTGGAATTTTTTTATTTTTCTGGCCCCATTCTGTTTTATACAACCCGTTTGTTTGCCCCGTCGGCACAGATGGCAAGA
>NW_023662594.1:33600-46100 GCF_015228065.2 Penaeus monodon | reverse complement strand
TAGTCTGTCCTATGGTCAGTGCCACAGAACTCGGCACTTCGGTAAACTCTGCAGTTCTGGAGGATCAACCATTACGTGCTAACAAGAATGTGGTCAATCTCCTTGGCCACCTGTATCTGTATCATATACCATGTCCAGCACTGGTACCAGGAGCCAGAGATCCTCATTCTCTCTGGGACCTAACAAAGTCCCGGAGAAGGAGGCTATTCTCGCTGCTGGGATCAGACAGACAGATATCTCATAGCCACTTCAGTCACAGCCGGATACCGCATTGAAGTCGCCCAGAACAATGCGAATATCTCGCTGGGGGCAATTGTCTGCCACAGATGCGAGTTTGGCGTAGAACGCCTCTTTCACATCAAGTTTACAAACATCAGTAGGAGCGTATACAGCAATAAGAGACATGAAGCCAAAGGCATGCTCAGTCTCAGTGACAATACACTCATCATCCAGGTCACCTCAACTACCGGGGCAGAAATCGGCTGGTGATGGCTATGGCTACACCTGGAGATGGTGACCATCACTACAGCCTGACCAGTAGTAGGTGTACCCACCCATACTGATCGTGCCGATGCCAGATCTCCTCATCTCCGAGAGGCCAGCCACCTTAACTCCCAATCACTCCAATTCCTCGACAGCAGAAATAACCGTTCATCCTGCCATAAGGACTGGATGTTCCAAGCCCTACCAGGAAAGATCACCTCGGGTGGTCACTCCAGGTGCACGCCAGCTCTGCAGCTCCCGCCGACGTTGCCCCAAATAAAGGGGGTCGGCAGGCTCTAGGGCCCACCGTCCGTCTGTGGGGGTTCCCAGGACTTTGCCCCACAAGCTTTTGGTGGGTTGGCACCTGCCGGGGTGCAGGCGGGACATGTAACTCTCGTTCCCATCCTGCGCCCCGACATTTGCCCTCCCAACAATACCCACAGCCAACCTTGCTTGCTGGGTGGGGAGGGACAGCACCCCTCCCCCCAGCATATCCATTTATTAGAGACATTGTCAGAGAGTTTCTGGGGGGATTAGGACTGGCAAAGCCCACTCCCCTCCCCCAAGCAGCCCATTTACCCCAGGGTGGCTAGGAGGCAGGAGTTGGGTACAGAGGCCAGGGCGTGTCCACATGCGGTGGGCCATAGCTCCATACCTCTGGGGCCTCTTCCTGCTCCGATACACACACACACATATATATATGTGTGTGTATGTGTATGTATAAACATATAAAAGTGAATACATATGGATATATATGTATATGTATATACACACTCTCTCTCTCTCTCTCTCTCGCTTCTCTCTCTCTCTCTCTCTCTCTCTCTCTCTCTCTATATATATATATATATATATATATATATATATATATATATATATATATATATATATATATATTGTGTGTATATATATATATATATATATATATATATATATATATATATATATATATATATATATATATATATATACAATCAACTCTGTCTATCTCGATTCTGTGGGACTGGACTTATAAAATCGACATAGACAGAACATCCACATAGACAGAGGCAAGCTTAGGAGTTGTGGCAGCTATTACTGGATGCAGTGATCAATGAATAACCATAACAACTATATTGATTAGATGATATATATATATATATATTCAAGGCTTTATTTACATTGAATTGGCATACAATATAGTGACCAGAACTTAGAAAAAAAATATTTAGTTGTTACAAAAGTTTTTGGATTACTTGAAGACTGCAAAACATAATTGCGGCAATATTGCGGTAATAATGTCACTTTTGTGAGGAAAAGTCAGCTGTTGTTTTCTGTTTCTTATTGTTCATGGACTTGACTCTTGTTCTTCTGGCTATTCTCTGGATGTGTTGGAACTCGTCAGACATGTCTGGATGGGTTTCCAGGAACAGCTGGATGTCCTTAAGATGTGATAAGATGGTTTCACAACTTGGTGGCTGGGTTGGGGGTGATGCCCTCTTCCTCTCCGTCCTGGATGTCCCGGGTCCAATGTGCTTGGACATCACATCTTTAAAGATGTCGTCCTCAGTTTCCTTAGTCACTGCTATCAGGTCCTGGTCAGCACTGAGGTAGTCATCCAGTGTGCTTTTCTACTTCCATGTACTGGCTGGCTTGCTGGAATAAGCTGGCAAGTGGAATGCCATCCTCATACATTGCCAGCTGAGATAGGGGAATGTCATCCTTGGGGTCATCCTGGGGCACAAACTTTGTTTTTTTGAAGCAGTTTACAATGGTCTTAACTGTACATTGATGTTTGGGAGTGAGGTAGTGGTGTCAGCAGAGTCCATTACCTTGATCTCTCTCAGCAACAACTCCGTTTCTGAAGTGCATATTTAGATTTTGGATGATGCCAAGGTCAAGTGGTTGGGTTTTGCTAGTGGTGTTTGGTGGAAGAAAGAACAGGGTGATGTTGGTGAGGCCTGGAACTTGACCTAGGTGGGCTGGGCAGTTGTCTAGGACGAGGGCCACCTTCTTGTCCTCCCTCCTATCCAATTTCTTGGACCACTGAGTGAAGAGGTTGGAGGTCATCCAGGCCTTGTTGTTGGCATGGTAATCCAGTGGGATGTTTTTCACATTTTGAAGCATCTGGGTGTCCACACCCTACCCACCACCAGAAGCTCCATCTTATCTGAACCATCTATATTGGCGCAGGCCATGATGTGAGCCTACCCTTGGGTCTCTTACCCCCATGACAGGTGTCCCCTTTCAGGACCAAGGACTTGTTCGGCAGCAGCTTGTAGAAGAGGGCACTTCATCACAATTGTAGATCTGCTTCAAATTTTCAGGCAATGTTGTTGTCTGCCAATTGTCAACCACCCCTGGTCCACTGCTGCTGCTTTCCCACTGATGACTTTGGATTAGATGTTATATCTGGCTTTCCAAGATGTAAGCCACCCTGCACTGAATGACATGTCTGTGATCCCTATCCTATCAGCTATACAATGTGCCTTTTGTTGTAGAGTGGTAGATTTTAAGCCCTTTTGTCAAAGAACCACCTGTGAAGCTGCTCATTTAAGGGTGCATGCTTAACCCCCTCCTGTTTTTTCTGCACTGACCCCCTCAAAGTCGGCCTTGATTTTGTCCTTGTTTTTAACCAACCAGATAGGGTATTGGGGGGGCACATCAAAATTCCTTTGCCACATCTTTAATTTTTTTTTTGTCTTCCTTTTAACAACTAGAATGGCTGAGTACTTAATATCTAAAGTTCTGCATTCTAATTTTCTTTCACAGGTGAACAAAGCCTTGCAGCAAGCGTTGGGGTCCTTGGGGTGACAGGGGTGGAAGGTGTCCCGGGGGTAATGGTACCAAAGGTTGTGGTGTGTGGGGGTGAGTCCATAATCTCTGAAAAAAAAAAAAAAAAATGTTTAGGCTGGAAAAATAAAAATTTGGTGGCTCAACCAGCACAATATGACTTCACAATGTAAAAAGGCCATAGCAAATCGGTTTACATTACGAATCAACCAGCTTAATTCAATATGTGCTGTATACGACCCAGTCTAAACGCCATGCGTTTCCATACATTTCAATGAGAGAGCTGTTTTAGCGGAATTTAAAAGGGCCATGTAAAACTTCGTAAACCTTGGGTTAACTTAAATGCCCACGTCCAGCAATATCCTAACTGGCATGTAAAAGATGGCTCAAACACAACCTTGTCCTTGCTGCTCCAGCGACGCCACAGTATAGGGTAATCCAGGGGGGGTACACTCAAACACCGAATCCAGAGACAACTCCCTTATGGGTTTATTTTACAGGGGTGTTTATACTGCTGGGCCACGTCACTGTGGCAACAGTTATTTAAACAGTAGTCATACAGGCAATTAAGAGCATTTCATTAGATAAAGAAAAGTTCATTAACAATAAATACCTTAAAAAGATAAGGTAAACAGCCGAAAAAAAACTAATAAAAGATACATTAGAAACAGATGAAAAAAGTAAAACCACCGCAAGTAAAACTCAGAAAAACAATTAGTAAAACAAACTAAAAAAGGGTAAAATTAGTAAAAAATACAAAGAATATCACCAGTGTCCTCACTGAGCCTTCAATGCTTGATAGGATAAATAATTTAAGTGGTGACGTGGCAGGGCGTAAAAATAAAAACGAAAATATTCAAAGTTGTAAAAGTAAGAGATTAATGATAAAAATCCTAATTAATCATCATCATCATCATCATCATCATCATCATCATCATCATCATCATAATAATAATAATAATAATAACAATAACAATAATAACAATAATAACAACAGCAATAATAATAATAATAATAATAATAATAATAATAATAATAATAATAATAATAATGATGATAAATTTCTATCAAAATTCTCATTATTTCATTTTTATCACCATGATTGTCATGATTAATACAATTATGATAATTATTATCATATTACCCTAATAGTTACCAAACTCATCATTGAAATGGAAAAAAACGTCATTTTATTTCATTACTGTTATTATCATCATTATTATCATCATTATCATCATTACCATCATCATTATTGCAATAATTATCATCATTATTGCAATAATTATCATTATCATCATCGTTATTATCATTATTATTGTAATTATTGCCGCCATATATATTTTTGATGACTATACTAATAATAGAAGTAATAAAACATTAGAAATAATAAAAATAATAACAATAACAAAAATCTAATCATCATTTTTATCATTATTATCATTATTATTGCAATTATGCAGTTATAATATATATTTTTGCTATTATGATAATAATAACAGCAGCAATAATAATACTAACAATAATACTAACAATAATAACGATTTTATAGTAATTATTTATATCATTATTTTAATTATTATCGTTATTATTTTAATTATTACAGTTTTTTTTGCAATCATACTACTAATAAAAATAATAATGATGATAATAATAACAATATTAATAATGATGACAATAATAATAATAATAATAATGATAATTATTATTATCATTATTATCATCATTATTGTTATTATTACAGTTATAATATATATTTTTGCAATAATACTAATAGTAATAATAATAATAACAACAACAACAACAACAACAAACAATAATAATAATAATAATAATAATAGTAATAGTAATAATGATAATAATAATAATAATAATAATAATAATAATAATAATAATAATAAATTATTATTATTATTATTATTATTATTATTAATATTATATATAAAATAATAATAATAATAATAATAATAATAATAATAATAATAATAATAATAATAATAATATTAATAATCTTCAAATGTTATCAAAATTCTCTTTATTCTGACTTTTATCATCATTATAGTCATGATTAATACGATTCTGGTAATTATTATCATTATTAACCTAATAATTACCAAAATCATCAAAGTAATCGAAAAAACTTCATTTTGGAGTATACTCTGAAAAGGCTGTATTTCGCTAGATTTTGCCGCTTTTTCGACTTCTGGGATTTTTTTTCTTTTACCTTTTTATTATATATGGACACAATTTCTGGTGATAATGATGATGATAACGATAATAATGATGATAATCATGATAATAATGATGATAACAACAGGAATTGTGTCCATATATAATAAAAAAGGTAAAAGAAAAAAAATCCCAAAGTCGAAAAAGCATCAAAATCTAGCGAAATATAGCCTTTTGAGAGTATACTCCAAAATGACGTTATTTTTCGATTTCTTTGATGATTTTGGAAATTATTAGGGTAATAATGATAATAATTACCAGAATCGTATTAATCATGACAATAATGATGATAAAAGTCAGAATAAAGATAATTTTGATAGCATTTGAAGATTATTATTATTTTTATTATTATTATTGTATCATTCTCTCCAGTCCTTTGATGTTCTTCTGGGTCCTCTTTGTCTTGTCTCAGCTACTTCCCGCAGCTTAGAAACATAGAACTTTCCGCAATATGTGAGCTGTTCCAAGGATGGCCGACAACTGGGCACTTCCAACGATGTCAGGTATGTCTAACTTCCCATGCCAGGTTTTTGCATTCTTTGAGATTGTTCCGAGTGCACCGATCACGACTGGTATCACTGTCACTTTCGATGCTCTATGGATTTTCTTAATTTCGAATGCTAGTTCTTGATATTTAGCCACTTTCTCTTCCTCAGTATTGATGATGTTCTGGTCCGCTGGTACAGCTATGTCAATTATTGTCCACTCCTGTGTGTCTTTCCTTAGTAGAGTAATATCCGGTCGATTATGATTCAGCTTCTTATCTGTGTAAACAGTCATGTCCTAGGTAATTCGAACATCTCTGTTCTCTGCGACTGCCAATGGCTGATGGTCATACCACTTGTCGGTACATTCTATCCCCTACTTTCTGCAAATCTCCCAGTGCACCCGCAGGGCCACCTTGTCATGGCGTTTTCTGTACTCTCCCTGGGCAAGCTTCCTGCATCCACTGATAATATGTCTTACAGTTTCAGGAGAGTCTCCACACACTCTACACAGAGGTGTTACTGAAGTCTTATCTATGCTGTGCTTGATCGAGTTTGTTCTTTAAAGCTTGTTCTTGAGCAGCTAAGATCAGACCTACTGTCTCCTTTTTCAAAAAAACAACATTCCTAAGCCATCTCCAGGAATCTTCTCCAGCTACATCTGCTGTTTGTCGCACAAACTCTCCATGCAGGTCTTTCTCCTTCCAGTTCCTGATTTTCTCCTCCTGTCTCCTCTTCTGGTAATCCTCGAGGTTCTCTTCTTCATCTAACACCTTCTCCTTTAAAGCAGCTTGAAGCATCCACTCTGTGGTCTCTCTGAGATAGCCATGCAAGGACTTACTCTCCTTGTTTACACACTCCTCAATGCTTATCAACCCTCTTCCTCCTTCCTTCCTTGGCAGGTACAGTCTCGCACCATTACTTCTCTGGTGTGCATACAACCAATTCATTGCCACAATTTTCCTAGTTCTTCTATCCATGCTGACCAGCTCTTCCACTGTCTAATCCACAATACCTGCACTGTAACGTAGTACACTCACGGCCCATGCGTTGATGCCACTGATCATATTTCCTCCATTCAGTTTGGATCTGCATAGCTTCTTTACTCTTCTCACATACTCTGATGTTATCTTGCCTTTCATCTTGGTATTAAGAGTCTTATCCAACTGCAGGATGCCAAGATATTTATAACCTTCCTCTTCAACTTCTCTGATATGCTGATCGTCTGGTAAGTCTACTCCACTGCTGCCGACTGTCTCTCTTTTCATTTCTAGGACCGCACACTTGTCTAGCCCAAACGACATCCTGATATCTTATGAGAAAATCCTTACTGCTTGTACGAGTGAGTCCAGTTGGTCTTTGTTGGCTCCATACAATTTCAGATCGTCCATGAACAGTAGATGGTTGACAGGCTTCATTTCCTTTGCAAATCGTATCCAGCTCTCATCTTTCGTAGCACTAGCGTTAGTGGCAGCATAATTAGAACAAACAGCAATGGCGATAGGAAGTCTCCTTGAAAAATTCCTCTTCTGATGTCCACTTGTCCAAGATTTGTTCCTTCAAATGTTAATACTGTCTTCCAGTTCACCATGCTATTGCTGATTACCGTAATCATGTTCTTGGCTACACCAACCATCTCCAGGCATTTAAGTATCCATGAATGTGGCGCCATGTCATATGCTTTCTTGTAGTCTATCCAAGCCATTGACAAGTTCGTCAACCTTCTCCAGCAGTTCTTTAGAATTGCCTTGTCTACAAGCAACTGATCTTTCGTTCCTCGCAATCCTTTCCTGCAACCTTTCTGCTCATCTGCTAGTAGTCCATTCCCCTCCAGGTGCTGGTACAGTTTCTCACCCATGATTCCAGTCAGTATCTTCCACATTATGGGTAGGCAGGCGATAGGACGGTAGTTGTTAGCTTGGGTGCCCTTCGTTGGGTCTTTCTGAATGAGCACTGTCCTTCCTTTGACCATCCACTCTGGTACATTTCCTTGGCGCACACAGTCTTGCAGGTGTAGTTGCAATCTAGGGTGTAATCCTGGTAGCTTCTTAAACCAGTAGCCCTGGACTAAGTCAGGGCCAGCTGCCTTCCAATTTGCCATCTTACTCACTCCCGTTCTAATATCCTCCATGGTGATGTTGATATCTTCTTGCACCTCTATTGCGCTGAACTCCTGCTCAACTTGCTCTAGCCAAGAAGCCTGCTCATTGTGAATGACCTCTTCTGACCATATCTTTCTCCAGAAAGTAGTTGCTTCAATTGGGTCAAGTTGTTCTTTCCCTCCTCTATTCTTTCCATCCAGAGTCTCATAGAAAAGTTTCTGGTTAGTCTGAAACTATTGATTTTGTTTGAACTGTTGGCATCTCTCATCATATCTCTTGATCTTAATTGCACCAGCCTTAATCTTCTGCTTCAACATGTCTGAAACGTACAAAGTGCCATTCTTCTCAAGGTGGTATTTTCTATTCAATCGTTCTCTTTCTCTTTGTTTCAATCTCATGTTCCCTCTTCGGATTGCTTCGATCTTGCTGAGATCCTTTCTCCATGTTTCAATACTCTGTTTAATCCTCCTCTTCCAGAATGGTTCTTCGGTCCTCCTTTCTTTCCTCTTCTTTAATATTCCCATTCTTTCTGGTGGTAACATATGCCACTGCGTACATTAAAGAATTCAGTTCTGTAATGTTGTGAGTTTCAATCCTCTTGGTGGCTTCATTGACATTTCCAACCTCTGTTCTCAGTTTTGCTCTATCACACAGTCTCAATGATGGTAATCCTGTTCTCTCTTCTAGAGGCATCACTTCTAGGATCCTGTCACGAAGAGCACTTAGCTCTGGGCTGATCTCTTCTTGTAAGCTCTAGATCAGGGGGTACAATAGGATCCTCTTCAGCTGGAGTATTGTTTTGGCCCTGCTGTCTTCTGGGTCTCAAGTGTTCTGTTTCTATTTGATGCATCTGTAGAATTATGGTCAGTCTCCTGATGTTCATTTCTTACTCTTAGAGTTATTTCCTCTTGTTCCCATTCTCTAGCCACTTCTTGATCTTAATCTGTCATACTTGATAAGCCAGTCTCTGTTCACTAACTTCATTTAGCTCTGCTTTGGTGTTTCGAGCTATCCACAAATCAAGTCTGGTTCACTTCTAATGTAACATTCAAACAACCGTTTGTTGTCCCCTTCGACCATCCAAAATTTTTCTGTCGTTCCCCAGCAGTAACGGGATGACGCCCGGGGCCCTGCGCTGCTGATCCACAGGACACCTGCCGGACGCGAGACCTTCACTCAAAGATCCAGTATCGTTGACGTCGTTGGTGTTCATTTCAATATTGACATTCTCTCGTAAGGGAGGTGTGTGTTTAAGGTTTCCACCAACCAGTAGTTTTATCGTGCCCCCATCACTAGGGAGGTTGCCACCCAAAGGCTTAAGAGTCCCCCTACCCATGAGACAGACTAGCCCCACCGGCGCCAACCCGGTACTCATGGTCTCGGGGAAAATTTAGATCTGCTAATTAAAATCAAACACCGGGTCACTACCAGCGACCTAGGGTGCTTGAAGTTTGAGGCAAGGGAACACCAACAAAAAAACATGCAATAACTTTTGAAAGCAGGTTTCCCGAGTGCATAGCAAAGCAGTACATTACCTCATCATACTCTTCTTGTCCATTTAAGTCTTATTTTCTTTTGATTGTTAGTACAAAAAGGTTGAACCGTGGGGCCCCGGGGTGGGAGCATCCCGTCCTAGTGACCTGGCGGATTTTACCTAATGGAAGAGGTAGACTCAGTTCTGCCCGGGGGATGCGCCCTTTTTGATCCGTGTGACGGGCGACGCTTTATCGCCCACTTCCTACTCTACTTTAGAGGCAGGATGCATTTTAGCCCCACTGCCAAGAAGTTGGATATCCCTCGCTAACCACCATGTCCAGGTCCCCCCGGGCACGGTGTTTGACGAACCACTTTGCGCCCTGTGGACATCATGCAGCCTACCAAGTCTTTAAACAGGGCGGTTGAGCAGTAATCCCCCCCCAGGGGAGTAGTTCTTTAGGCAATCATTGCTGATGTCATATGACATTAATATGACATCAATATGACTGACATTTCTGCAATGCAATTTTATTATTATTATTATTATTATTATATTATCATTATTGTTATTTTATCACTATTACTATTATTATTATTATTATTATTATTATTATTATTATTTTATTATCATTATTACTATTATTATTATTATTTATTATTATTATTTATTATTTCTTTTTTTACTAGTATTATGCTAAAAAATTATTATAACTGTAATAATAATAATAAAATTTGTATAATAATATTATTAATTTTTTTTATAATATCGCTATTAATATTATTATTTTTATTATTATCATTATTATTATTTTTAATAGTAGTATAATTGCAAAAATAATTATTATAATAGTAATAATTACAGTAATAAACGATATTAATTAAAATAATGATAAAATAATTATTATAACATCGTTATTATTGTTATTATTATTGTATTACTATTCTTATTATCGTTGTTATTAGTAGTATAATTGCAAAAAATATATATTATAACTGCAATAATTGCAATATAAGATAATAATTGGCAATAATGATTATAATAATTGCAATAATGATGATAATAATTGTAATAATAATGAAGATGATAACGAAAATAATGATGATAACAACAGAATTGTGTCCATATATAATTAAAAAAAAAAGGGTAAAAGAAAAAAAAACCCCAAAAGTCGAAAAAGCGGCAAAATCTAGCGAAATATAACCTTTTGAGAGTTTACTCCAAAATGATGTGTTTTCGATTTTTTTGATGTTTTTTGGCAATTATGGGTTTATAAATGATAATAATTACCAGAATCGTATTAATCATGACAATAATGATTATAAAAGTCAGAATAAAGAGAATTTTCATAACATTTGAAGATTATTAATATTATTATTATTATAATTTTATTTTTATTATTTTTTATTATTATTATTATTATTATTATTGTTATTATTATTATTACTGTTATATTATTATTAATTATTAATATTATTATTGTTATTATTATCATTATTATCATTTTTACTAGTATTTAAAATTTGCAAAAAAAAATTTATTAAAACAGTAATAATTACAGTAAAAACGATAAAATTAAAATAATTATATAAATAATTATTACAAATCGTTATTACTGTTATTATTGTTGTTATTACTTTTCATTATTGTTATTGTGTTAGTATAGTTGCAAATTATAAATTATAACTGAAATAATTGCAATAATAATGATAATAATTGCAATAATGATGATAGTGATGATGATAATGATGATAATGAGGATGATAACGATAATAATAATGATAATCATGATAATAATGATGATAACAACAGGAATTGTGTCCATATATAAAAAAAAAGGTAAAGAAAAAAATTCCCAAAAGTCGAAAAAGCGGCAAAATCTAGCGAAATAAAAACCTTTGAGAGTTACTCCAAAATGACGTTTTTTCGATTTCTTTGATGATTTTTGGCAATTATTAGGGTAATAATGATAATAATTACCAGAATCGTTTTAATCATGACAATAATATGATAAAAGTCAGAATGAAGAGAATTTTGAAAAACATTTGAAGATTTTTAAATTTTATATTATATTATTATTATTATTATTATTATATTATTATTATTATTATTATTATTATTTTATTATTATTATTATTTTTATACATTATTATTGTATATTGCCAAAAAATATATTATAACTGTAATAATAATAATAGGAAGTATAATAATAATTTTAATAGTCGTTATAATAACGATATAATTAAATAATGATGTAAATAATTATGATAATACCTTTATTATTGTTATTATTGTTTTACTATCATTATTGTTGTTGTTATTAGTATAGTTGCAAAAATATATATTATAACTGCAATAATTACAGTAATGATGATAATGATGATGATAATGATGATAATGAGGATGATAACGATAATAATAATGATAATCATGATAATAATGATGATAACAACAGGAATTGTTTATAGTTAAAAAAAAGGTAAAAGAAAAAAAATCCCAAAAGTCGAAAAAGGGGCAAAATCTAGCAAAATTTAAAACCCTTTTGAGAGTATACTCCAAAATGACGTGTTTTCAAATTTCTTTGATGATTTGGCAATTATTAGGGTAATAATGATAATAATTACCAGAATCGTATTAATCATGACAATAATGATGATAAAAGTCAGAATAAAGAGAATTTTGATAACATTTGAAGATTATTAATATTGTTATTATTATTATTATTATTATTATTATTATTATTACTATTATTATTATTATTATTATTACTATTATTACTATTATTATTATTATTATTATTATTATTATTAGTATTATTATTATTATTATTATTATTACATTTATTATTAGTATTATTGCCAAAAAAAATATTATAACTGTAATAATAATAACAGTAAGTATAATAATAATATTAATAGTCGTTATAATAACGATATTAATTAAAATAATGATATAAATAAT
>NW_023662594.1:27500-28500 GCF_015228065.2 Penaeus monodon | reverse complement strand
CACAGATCACCAATGCCAAAAAATTCGTATAGGAAAGAGTAGGCTAGGAGGGCACGAAGCTACATGCAAGCATATAGCATCGTGGCATCAAACAATGGGGGGCGCGTCATACATCCGGTAACGCGGAAGAGCCGAGGCCGAGATTGCATGGGACCGGGCGCGGTGCATCTCTTTAATATGCTCATGCAAAAGCCACACGATCGAGGGATCATGGTGACTCTCTTGGCGTTGCTCGGCTCCACCCGCTGCGCCCCGTCCGCCACCCTTGCCGGAACCGATCCTCCCTTCTCTCTGAATCGTCCAATTAAGGACCGATTCACCGCAGGGAGAGAGGAGAGGAGAGGAGAGGTCCTGCTTCTTCTTTATTTTTGATTACCTTTTCCGTTTGTAAACAATTCGCTCATTTTTTACTTCACCTTCACATCAACCAGCGCATCAAACCACAGCAAAGAAAAAGCCTCCGGACCGCCCACATTCACGCGCAACGTTCGCGTTGTGTTATGCTTGTGCTCGGTTCGGAGGATGATTTCCAAGCAAAGAAATCCACCATAATAGCAAGCCCATACCGTCACCCCAACTACCTTCCGCTGCTAACGCGAAGAAGGTAACTACACAACCACACTTCACATCATCACCACATGTCACTACATCATGTTATCATTCATCATACGTCACTACACTTCACAACATTACCTCTAACGAGTTTATGCGCTGGACACTCACCCTTCATCCATATTTTATGTTAATGTCTTTAAATGTTTTTTGCTTTTGCTTTCCTTTCCTCATATGTCAGGCCAAGATTACACATCACAATCTGCTGGGTGGGGAGGGGCCTCTGCCCGGTGAGCACCGCCCACACGCGTGCTCACAGAGCAGAGGATGTCTCCCGCCCTGAACAGATCACTACACACGGCCACACCCTGTTCCAGATAAACTATGATAAAATAAACAAAAAGAGTGACCCACTGAACCTCGCTCTCAGCTCCTAGGAGCTGGAAGG
>NW_023662594.1:2500-22500 GCF_015228065.2 Penaeus monodon | reverse complement strand
ATAATAATAGTAATAATAGTAATAATAATAATAATAATAATAGTAATAATAATAATAATAATAATAATAATAATAATAACAATATTAATAATCTTCAAATGTTATCAAAATTCTCTTTATTCTGACTTTTATCATCATTATTGTCATGATTAATACGATTCTGGTAATTATTATCATTATTACCCTAATAATTGCCAAAATCATCAAAGAAATCGAAAACACGTCATTTTGGAGTATACTCTCAAAAGGTTATATTTCGCTAGATTTTGCCGCTTTTTCGACTTTTGGGATTTTTTTTCTTTTACCTTTTTTTTAACTATAAACAATTCCTGTTGTTATCATCATTATTATCATGATTATCATTATTATTATCGTTATCATCCTCATTATCATCATTATCATCATCATTATCATCATTACTGTAATTATTGCAGTTATAATATATATTTTTGCAACTATACTAATAACAACAACAATAATGATAGTAATAACAACAATAATAACAATAATAACGATATTATAATAATTATTTATATCATTATTTTAATTAATATCGTTATTATAACGACTATTAATATTATTATTATACTTCCTATTATTATTATTACAGTTATAATATATTTTTTGGCAATAATACTAATAATAAATGTAATAATAATAATAATAATAATAATAATAATAATAATAATAATAATAATAATAATAATAATAATAATAATAATAATAGTAATAATAATAATAATAATAATAATAATAATAATAATAATAATAATAATAATAATATTAATAATCTTCAAATGTTATCAAAATTCTCTTCATTCTGACTTTTATCATCATTATTGTCATGATTAATACGATTCTGGTAATTATTATCATTATTACCCTAATAATTGCCAAAATCATCAAAGAAATCGAAAACACGTCATTTTGGAGTATACTCTCAAAAGGTTATATTTCGCTAGATTTTGCCGCTTTTTCGACTTTTGGGAATTTTTTTCTTTTACCTTTTTTATTATATATGGACACAATTCCTGTTGTTATCATCATTATTATCATGATTATCATTATTATTATCGTTATCATCCTCATTATCATCATTATCATCATCACTATCATCATTATTGCAATTATTATCATTATTATTGCAATTATTGCAGTTATAATTTATATTTTTGCAACTATACTAACAACAATAACAATAATGATAGTAATAACAACAATAATAACAGTAATAACGATATTGTAATAATTATTTATATAATTATTTTAATTTATATCGTTATTACTGTAATTATTACTGTTATAATAATTATTTTTGCAATAATACTACTAATAAATGTAATAATAATAATAATAACAATAATAATAATAATAATAATAATAATAATAATAATAGTAATAGTAATAATGATAATAATAATAGTAATGATAATAATAATAATAATAATAATAATAATAATAATAATTATAATAATAATAATATTAATAATCTTCAAATGTTATGAAAATTCTCTTTATTCTGACTTTTATAATCATTATTGTCATGATTAATACGATTCTGGTAATTATTATCATTTATAACCCAATAATTGCCAAAATCATCAAAGAAATCGAAAACACATCATTTTGGAGTAAACTCTCAAAAGGTTATATTTCGCTAGATTTTGCCGCTTTTTCGACTTTTGGGATTTTTTTTCTTTTACCCTTTTTTTTTAATTATATATGGACACAATTCCTGTTGTTATCATCATTATTATCGTTATCATCTTCATTA
The DNA here is from genome assembly GCF_015228065.2 of Penaeus monodon. Classification (NCBI taxonomy): domain Eukaryota; kingdom Metazoa; phylum Arthropoda; class Malacostraca; order Decapoda; family Penaeidae; genus Penaeus; species Penaeus monodon. The sequence continues at coordinate 20,726 of NW_023662594.1, read as the reverse complement.
TTATTACAATTATTATCATCATTATTGCAATTATTATAATCATTATTGCAATTATTATCATTATTATTGCAATTATTGCAGTTATTATATATATTTTTGCAATTATACTAATAACAACGATAATAATAATAGTAATAACAATAATAATAACAATAATAACGATGTTATAATAATTATTTTTATCATTATTTTAATTAATATCGTTATTACTGTAATTATTACTATTATAATAATTATTTTTGCAATTATACTACTATTAAAAATAATAATAATGATAATAATAACAATAATAATATTAATAGCGATATTATAACAACTATTAATATTATTATTATACTAATTATTATTATTATTACAGTTATAATATATTTTTTAGCAATAATACTAGTAATAAAAGTAATAATAATAATAATAATAATAATAATAATAATAATAGTAATAGTGATAATAATAACAATAATGATAATAATAATAATAATAATAATAATAATAAAAATTGCATTGCAGAAATGTCAGTCATATTGATGTCATATTAATGTCATATGACATCAGCAATGATTGCCTAAAGAACTACTCCCCTGGGGAGGGATTACTGCTCAACCGCCCCTGTTTAAAGACTTGGTAGGCTGCATGATGTCCACAGGGCGCAAAGTGGTTCGTCAAACACCGTGCCCGCGGGGACCTGGACATGGTGGTTAGCGAGGGATATCCAACTTCTTGGCAGTGGGGCTAAAATGCATCCTGCCTCTCAAGTAAGAGTAGGAAGTGGGCGATAAAGCGTCGCCCGTCACACGGATCAACAAGGGGCGCATCCCCCAGGGCAGAACTGAGTCTACCTCTTCCATTAGGTAAAATCCGCCAGGTCACTAGGACGGGATAGCTCCCACCCCTGGCCCTACGGTTCAACCATTTTTGTACTAACAATCAAAAGAAAATAAGACTTAAATGGACAAGGGAAGAGTATGATGAGGTAATGTACTGCTTTGCTATGCACTCGGGAAACCTGCTGCAAAAGTTATGTGCATGTTTTTTTGTTGGTGTTCCATTGCCTCAAACTTCAAGCACCCTAGGTCGCTGGTAGTGACCCGGTGTTTGATTTTAATTAGCAGATCTAATTATCCCCGAGACCATGAAGTACCGGGTTGGCGTCCGGTGGGGCTAGTCTGTCTCATGGGTAGGGGGGACTCTTAAGCCTTGGCTGGCAACCTCCCTAGTGATGGTGGCACGATAAAACTACTGGTTGGTGGAAACCTTAAAACACACACCTCACCTTACGAGAGAATGTCAAATATTGAAATGAACACCAACGACGTCAACGATACTGGATCTTTGAGTGAAGGTCTCGCGTCCGGCAGGTGTCCTGTGGATCAGCAGCGCAGGCCCGGTCGTCATCCCGTTACTGCTGGGCAACGACAGAAGAAATTAGGATGGTCGAAGGAGGACAACAAACGGTTGTTTGAATGTTACATTAGAAGTGAACCAGACTTGATTTGTGGATAGCTCGAAACACCAACGCAGAGCTAAATGAAGTTAGTGAACAGAGACTGGCTGATCAAGTATGACAGATTAAGATCAAGAAGTGGCTAGAGAATGTGGAACAAGAGGAAATAACTCTAAGAGTAAGAAATGAACATCAGGAGACTGACCATAATTCTACAGATGCATCAAATAGAAACAGAACACTTGAGACCCAGGAAGACAGCAGGGACCAAAACAATACTCCAGCTGAAGAGGATCCTATTGTACCCCCTGATCTAGAGCTTACAAGAAGAGATCAGCCCAGAGCTAAGTGCTCTTCGTGACAGGATCCTAGAAGTGATGCCTCTAGAAGAGAGAACAGGATTACCATCATTGAGACTGTGTGATAGAGCAAAACTGAGAACAGAGGTTGGAAATGTCAATGAAGCCACCAAGAGGATTGAAACTCACAACATTACAGAACTGAATTCTTTAATGTACGCAGTGGCATATGTTACCACAGAAAGAATGGGAATATTAAAGAAGAGGAAAGAAAGGAGGACCGAAGAACCATTCTGGAAGAGGAGGATTAAACAGAGTATTGAAACATGGAGAAAGGATCTCAGCAAGATCGAAGCAATCCGAAGAGGGAACATGAGATTGAAACAAAGAGAAAGAGAACGATTGAATAGAAAATACCACCTTGAGAAGAATGGCACTTTGTACGTTTCAGACATGTTGAAGCAGAAGATTAAGGCTGGTGCAATTAAGATCAAGAGATATGATGAGAGATGCCAACAGTTCAAACAAAATCAATAGTTTCAGACTAACCAGAAACTTTTCTATGAGACTCTGGATGGAAAGAATAGAGGAGGGAAAGAACAACTTGACCCAATTGAAGCAACTACTTTCTGGAGAAAGATATGGTCAGAAGAGGTCATTCACAATGAGCAGGCTTCTTGGCTAGAGCAAGTTGAGCAGGAGTTCAGCGCAATAGAGGTGCAAGAAGATATCAACATCACCATGGAGGATATTAGAACGGGAGTGAGTAAGATGGCAAATTGGAAGGCAGCTGGCCCTGACTTAGTCCAGGGCTACTGGTTTAAGAAGCTACCAGGATTACACCCTAGATTGCAACTACACCTGCAAGACTGTGTGCGCCAAGGAAATGTACCAGAGTGGATGGTCAAAGGAAGGACAGTGCTCATTCAGAAAGACCCAACGAAGGGCACCCAAGCTAACAACTACCGTCCTATCGCCTGCCTACCCATAATGTGGAAGATACTGACTGGAATCATGGGTGAGAAACTGTACCAGCACCTGGAGGGGAATGGACTACTAGCAGATGAGCAGAAAGGTTGCAGGAAAGGATTGCGAGGAACGAAAGATCAGTTGCTTGTAGACAAGGCAATTCTAAAGAACTGCTGGAGAAGGTTGACGAACTTGTCAATGGCTTGGATAGACTACAAGAAAGCATATGACATGGCGCCACATTCATGGATACTTAAATGCCTGGAGATGGTTGGTGTAGCCAAGAACATGATTACGGTAATCAGCAATAGCATGGTGAACTGGAAGACAGTATTAACATTTGAAGGAACAAATCTTGGACAAGTGGACATCAGAAGAGGAATTTTTCAAGGAGACTTCCTATCGCCATTGCTGTTTGTTCTAATTATGCTGCCACTAACGCTAGTGCTACGAAAGATGAGAGCTGGATACAGATTTGCAAAGGAAATGAAGCCTGTCAACCATCTACTGTTCATGGACGATCTGAAATTGTATGGAGCCAACAAAGACCAACTGGACTCACTCGTACAAGCAGTAAGGATTTTCTCATAAGATATCAGGATGTCGTTTGGGCTAGACAAGTGTGCGGTCCTAGAAATGAAAAGAGGAAGACAGGTCGGCAGCAGTGGAGTAGACTTACCAGACGATCAGCATATCAGAGAAGTTGAAGAGGAAGGTTATAAATATCTTGGCATCCTGCAGTTGGATAAGACTCTTAATACCAAGATGAAAGGCAAGATAACATCAGAGTATGTGAGAAGAGTAAAGAAGCTATGCAGATCCAAACTGAATGGAGGAAATATGATCAGTGGCATCAACGCATGGGCCGTGAGTGTACTACGTTACAGTGCAGGTATTGTGGATTAGACAGTGGAAGAGCTGGTCAGCATGGATAGAAGAACTAGGAAAATTGTGGCAATGAATGGTTGTATGCACACCAGAAGTAATGTTGCGAGACTGTACCTGCCAAGGAAGGAAGGAGGAAGAGGGTTGATAAGCATTGAGGAGTGTGTAAACAAGGAGAGTAAGTCCTTGCATGGCTATCTCAGAGAGACCACAGAGTGGATGCTTCAAGCTGCTTTAAAGGAGAAGGTGTTAGATGAAGAAGAGAACCTCGAGGATTACCAGAAGAGGAGACAGGAGGAGAAAATCAGGAACTGGAAGGAGAAAGACCTGCATGGAGAGTTTGTGCGACAAACAGCAGATGTAGCTGGAGAAGATTCCTGGAGATGGCTTAGGAATGGTTTTTTGAAAAAGGAGACAGTAGGTCTGATCTTAGCTGCTCAAGAACAAGCTTTAAAGAACAAACTCGATCAAGCACAGCATAGATAAGACTTCAGTAACACCTCTGTGTAGAGTGTGTGGAGACTCTCCTGAAACTGTAAGACATATTATCAGTGGATGCAGGAAGCTTGCCCAGGGAGAGTACAGAAAACGCCATGACAAGGTGGCCCTGCGGGTGCACTGGGAGATTTGCAGAAAGTAGGGGATAGAATGTACCGACAAGTGGTATGACCATCAGCCATTGGCAGTCGCAGAGAACAGAGATGTTCGAATTACCTAGGACATGACTGTTTACACAGATAAGAAGCTGAATCATAATCGACCGGATATTACTCTACTAAGGAAAGACACACAGGAGTGGACAATAATTGACATAGCTGTACCAGCGGACCAGAACATCATCAATACTGAGGAAGAGAAAGTGGCTAAATATCAAGAACTAGCATTCGAAATTAAGAAAATCCATAGAGCATCGAAAGTGACAGTGATACCAGTCGTGATCGGTGCACTCGGAACAATCTCAAAGAATGCAAAAACCTGGCATGGGAAGTTAGACATACCTGACATCGTTGGAAGTGCCCAGTTGTCGGCCATCCTTGGAACAGCTCACATATTGCGGAAAGTTCTATGTTTCTAAGCTGCGGGAAGTAGCTGAGACAAGACAAAGAGGACCCAGAAGAACATCAAAGGACTGGAGAGAATGATACAATAATAATAATAAAAATAATAATAATCTTCAAATGCTATCAAAATTATCTTTATTCTGACTTTTATCATCATTATTGTCATGATTAATACGATTCTGGTAATTATTATCATTATTACCCTAATAATTTCCAAAATCATCAAAGAAATCGAAAAATAACGTCATTTTGGAGTATACTCTCAAAAGGCTATATTTCGCTAGATTTTGATGCTTTTTCGACTTTGGGATTTTTTTTCTTTTACCTTTTTTATTATATATGGACACAATTCCTGTTGTTATCATCATTATTATCATGATTATCATCATTATTATCGTTATCATCATCATTATCACCAGAAATTGTGTCCATATATATAAAAAGGTAAAAGAAAAAAAATCCAGAAGTCGAAAAAGCGGCAAAATCTAGCGAAATACAGCCTTTCAGAGTATACTCCAAAATGAAGTTTTTTCGATTACTTTGATGATTTTGGTAATTATTAGGTTAATAATGATAATAATTACCAGAATCGTATTAATCATGACAATAATGATGATAAAAGTCAGAATAAAGAGAATTTTGATAACATTTGAAGATTATTATTATTATTATTATTATTATTATTATTATTATTATTATTATTATTATTATTATTATTATTATTATTATTATTTATTATTATTATTATTATTATTATTATTATTATTATTATTATTATTATCATTATTACTATTATATTGTTGTTGTTGTTGTTGTTGTTATTATTATTATTACTATTAGTATTATTGCAAAAATATATATTATAACTGTAATAATAACAATAATGATGATAATAATGATAATAATAATTATTCATTATTATTATTATTATAATATTGTCATCATTATTAATATTGTTATTATTATCATCATTATTATTTTTATTAGTAGTATGATTGCAAAAAAACTTATAATAATTACAATAATAACGATATTAAAATAATGATATAAATAATTACTATAAAATCGTTATTATTGTTAGTATTATTGTTAGTATTATTATTGCTGCTGTTATTATTATCATAATAGCAAAAATATATATTATAACTGCAATAATTGCAATAATAATGATAATAATGATAAAAATGATGATTAGATTTTTGTTATTGTTATTATTTTTATTATTTCTAATGTTATTATTACTTCTATTATTAGTATAGTCATCAAAAAATATATATGGCGGCAATAATTACAATAATAATGATAATAACGATGATGATAATGATAATTATTGCAATAATGATGATAATTATTGCAATAATGATGATGGTAATGATGATAATGATGATAATAATGATGATAATAACAGTAATGAAATAAAATGACGTTTTTTTCATTTCAATGATGAGTTTGGTAACTATTAGGGTAATAATGATAATAATTATCATAATTGTATTAATCATGACAATCATGGTGATAAAAATGAAATAATGAGAATTTTGATAGAAATTTATCATCATTATTTTTATTATTATTATTATTATTATTATTATTACTATTACTATTATCATTGCTGTTATTATTGTATTATTGTTATTGTTATTATTATTATTATTATTATGATGATGATGATGATGATGATGATGATGATGATGATGATGATGATTAATTAGGATTTTTATCATTAATCTCTTACTTTTACAACTTTGAATATTTTCGTTTTTATTTTTACGCCCTGCCACGTCACCACTTAAATTATTTATCCTATCAAGCATTGAAGGCTCAGTGAGGACACTGGTGATATTTTTTGTATTTTTACTAATTTTACCCTTTTCTAGTTTTGTTTTACTAATTGTTTTTCTGAGTTTTACTTCCGGTGGTTTTAATACTTTTCATCTGTTTCTAATGTATCTTTTATTAGTTTTTTCGGCTGTTTACCTTATCTTTTTATTGGTATTTATTGTTAATGAACTTCTCTTTGTCTAATGAAATGTTCTTAATTAATTACTTATATGACTACTGTTTAAATAACTGTTGCCACAGTGACATGGCCCAGCTGTATAAATACCCCTGTAAAATTAACCCGTAAAGGAGTTGTCTCTGGACTCGGTGTTCGAGTGCACCCCCCTGGATTACCCTATACTGTGGCGTCGCTGGAGCAGCAAGGACAAGGTTGTGTTCGAGCCATCTTTTACATGCCAGTTAGGATATTGCTGGACGTGGGCATTTAAGTTAACCCAAGGTTTACGAAGTTTTACATTGGCCCTTTTAAATTCCGCTAAAACAGCTCTCTCATTGAAATGTATGGAAACGCATGGCGTTTAGACTGGGTCGTATACAGCACATTTTGAATTAAGCTGGTTGATTCGTAATGTAAACCGATTTGCTATGGCCTTTTTACATTGTGAAGTCATATTGTGCTGGTTGAGCCACCAAATTTTATTTTTCCAGCCTAAACATTTTTTTTTTTTTTTTTTCAGAGATTATGGACTCCCCCCCACACACCCACAATCTTTGGTACCATTACCCCCGGGACACCCACCCCTGTCACCCCAAGGACCCCAACACTTGCTGCAAAAAAGAAAATCAGAATGCAGAACTTTAGATATTAAGTACTCAGCCATTCTAGCTGTTGAAAAGGGAGACAAAAAAAATAAAGATGTGGCATAGGAATTTGATGTGCCCCCCAGTCTGGTTGGTTAAAAAACAAGGACAAAATCAAGGCCGACTTTGAGGGGGGTCAGTGCAGAAAAAACAGAGGGGGTTAAGCATGCACCCTTAAATGAGCAGCTTCACAGGTGGTTCTTTGACAAAAGGGCTTAAAATCTACCACTCTACAACAAAAGGCACATTGTATAGCTGATAGGATAGGGATCACAGACATGTCATTCAGTGCAGGGTGGCTTACATCTTGGAAAGCCAGATATAACATCTAATCCAAAGTCATCAGTGGGAAAGCAGCAGCAGTGGACCAGGGGTGGTTGACAATTGGCAGACAACAACATTGCCTGAAAATTTGAAGCAGATCTACAATTGTGATGAAAGTGCCCTCTTCTACAAGCTGCTGCCGAACAAGTCCTTGGTCCTGAAAGGGGACACCTGTCATGGGGGTAAGAGACCCAAGGGTAGGCTCACATTCATGGCCTGCGCCAATATAGATGGTTCAGATAAGATGGAGCTTCTGGTGGTGGGTAGGGTGTGGACACCCAGATGCTTCAAAAATGTGAAAAACATCCCACTGGATTACCATGCCAACAACAAGGCCTGGATGACCTCCAACCTCTTCACTCAGTGGTCCAAGAAATTGGATAGGAGGGAGGACAAGAAGGTGGCCCTCGTCCTAGACAACTGCCCAGCCCACCTAGGTCAAGTTCCAGGCCTCACCAACATCACCCTGTTCTTTCTTCCACCAAACACCACTAGCAAAACCCAACCACTTGACCTTGGCATCATCCAAAATCTAAATATGCACTTCAGAAAGGAGTTGTTGCTGAGAGAGATCAAGGTAATGGACTCTGCTGACACCACTACCTCACTCCCAAACATCAATGTACAGTTAAGACCATTGTAAACTGCTTCAAAAAAACAAAGTTTGTGCCCCAGGATGACCCCAAGGATGACATTCCCCTATCTCAGCTGGCAATGTATGAGGATGGCATTCCACTTGCCAGCTTATTCCAGCAAGCCAGCCAGTACATGGAAGTAGAAAGCACACTGGATGACTACCTCAGTGCTGACCAGGACCTGATAGCAGTGACTAAGGAAACTGAGGACGACATCTTTAAAGATGTGATGTCCAAGCACATTGGCCCCCGGGGACATCCAGGACGGAGAGGAAGAGGGCATCACCCCCAACCCCAGCCACCAAGTTGTGAAACCATCTTATCACATCTTAAGGACATCCAGCTGTTCCTGGAAACCCATCCAGACATGTCTGACGAGTTCCAACACATCCAGAGAATAGCCAGAAGAACAAGAGTCAAGTCCATGAACAATAAGAAACAGAAAACAACAGCTGACTTTTCCTCACAAAAGTGACATTATTACCGCAATATTGCCGCAATTATGTTTTGCAGTCTTCAAGTAATCCAAAAACTTTTGTAACAACTAAAATATTTTTTTTCTAAGTTCTAGGTCACTATATTGTATGCCAATTCAATGTAAATAAAGCCTTGAATATATATATATATATATCATCTAATCAATATAGTTGTTATGGTTATTCATTGATCACTGCATCCAGTAATAGCTGCCACAACTCCTAAGCTTGCCTCTGTCTATGTGGATGTTCTGTCTATGTCGATTTTATAAGTCCAGTCCCCACAGAATCGAGATAGACAGAGTTGTTTGTATATATATATATATATATATATATATATATATATATATATATATATATATATATATATATATATATACACAATATATATATATATATATATATATATATTATATATATATATAATCTTATATATATATAGAGAGAGAGAGAGAGAGAGAGAGAGAGAGAGAGAGAGCGAGAGAGAGAGAGAGAGAGATGTGTATATACATATACATATATATCCATATGTATTCACTTTTATATGTTTATACATACACATACACACACATATATATATGTGTGTGTGTGTATCGGAGCAGGAAGAGGCCCCAGGGGTATGGAGCTATGGCCCACCGGCATGTGGACACGTTCTGGCTCTGTACCAACTTTTGCCTCCTAGCCACCCTGGGGTAAAATGGGCTGCTTGGGGGAGGGGAGGTGGGCTTTGCCAGTCCTAACCCCCCCAGATAACTCTCTGACAATGTCTCTAATAAATGGATATGCTGGGGGGAGGGGTGCTGTCCCTCCCACCCAGCAAGCAAGGTTGGCTGTGGGTATTGTTGGGAGGGCAAATGTCGGGGCGCAGGATGGGAACGAGAGTTACTTGTCCCGCCTGCGCCCCGGCAGGTGCCAACCACCAAAAAGCTTGTGGGGCAAAGTCCTTGGGAACCCCCACAGACGGACGGGGGCCCTAGAGCCTGCCGACCCCCTTTATTTGGGGCAACGTCGGGGGGAGCTGCAGAGCTGGCGTGCACCTGGAGTGACCACCCGAGGTGATCTTTCCTGGTAGGCGCTTGAACATCCAGTCCTTATGGCAGGATGAACGGTTATTTCTGCTGTCGAGGGAATTGGAGTGATTGGGAGTTAAGGTGGCTGGCCTCTCGGAGATGAGGAGATCTGGCAGCGGCACGATCAGTATGGGTGGGTACACCTACTACTGGTCAGGCTGGGGTGATGGTCACCATCTCCAGGGTGTAGCCATAGCCATCACAGCCGATTTCTGCCCTCGGTAGTTGAGGTGACCTGGATGATGAGTGTATTGTCACTGAGACTGAAGCATGCCTTGGCTTCATGTCTCTTATTGCTGTATACGCTCCTACTGATGTTTGTAAACTTGATGTGAAAGAGGCGTTCTATGCCAAACTCGAATCTGTGGTAGACAATTGCCCCAGCGAGATATTCGCATTGTTCTTGGCAACTTCAATGCGGTATCCGGCTGTGACTGAAGTGGCTATGAGATATCTGTCTGTCTGATCCCAGCAGCGAGAATAGCCTCCTTCTCCGGGACTTTGTTAGGTCCAGAGAGAATGAGGATCTCTGGCTCCTGGTACCAGTGCTGGACATGGTATAATGATACAGATACAGGTGGCCAAGGAGATTGACCACATTCTTGTTAGCACGCAATGGAGGATCCTCCAGAACTGCAGAGTTTACCGAAGTGCCGAGTTCTGTGGCACTGACCATAGGACAGACTAAGGGAGATGGAGTGTGTCTGTGGGTTCACCAAAGCAGTCTCTGACTGATTCACAGAATTTGACAACCTGATGGACCCACTTGCTCTGTGGGAGTTCTTCAAGTGCGAAGCACTTGAGCAGCCCAAGAGTCCATTGGCGTAGGCCCGAGGGTAAGGCAGAAACCCATCTCCCTGGAGATATTGGAGGCCACTGAAGTGTGTCGCATGTCTCGGCTGAATGGCAAGCAGGTCTTGCGTCGCTCCTTGGTGCATAGGGCTCAGACACTGCTGAGAAGAGACAAGGAACAGTTCATCAAGAATCTTGCTGAGGAGGTTGAAGGCCATTTCTTGGTAAACAACCTTCACCTTGCCTACCAAGCCCTGAGAAAGCTGATCTCTAAGCCCTCCTTGCAGATGACTGCAGTCCAATCAGTGGATTGACAGATCATCTCAGATCATGTTGGGGTTCATGAACGTTGGGCTGAGTATTTTGAGCAGTTGTACCAGGTAGATCCTCCAGTAATTAGTCTTAATGCAAGTGGTATCACAATGCCCGTGCAGGACCCACCCATCAGTGAGGAACCTCCTACCCTAACAGAGGTTAGGATGGCGATTTCCAAGCTGAAAAGTGGGATGGCAGGAGTTGAACTTCTAAAAATTCTATGGCTCAGGGCTTGAGTACAGTCTTGACTGCCGTCTGGCAGTCTGGTATCATTCTCCCTGACTGCTGAGGGGCGTGGTCATCCCCCTCTGGAAGGGGAAAGGGGATTGTTGGGACTAGTAACTACCATGGCGTTACACTGCTGAGCATATCAAGCAAAGTTTTTGCCCACATTCTTCTGAAATAGAACCGCGACCACTACTGAGGCATCAGAGACCGGAACAGTCTGAATTCACTCCTGGCAAGTTCACAATAGACTGAATACTTGTGGGACACCGTTTGGTCATGGGTTGCTTGCAGCCTACATCGACTTCAAAAAGGCGTTTGACTCGGTGCATCGTGAATTGCTATAGGAGATCCTGAGACTCAGGGGAATTCCGATGCAGATTATTGCCTAAGAGCAAGCCATTATACCGATACTGTGTGTGTGCGTGTGTGTGTGTGTGTGTGTGTGTGTGTGTGTGTGTGTGTGTGTGTGTGTGTGTTCATTTCTGGTCTGCACACACACACACACACACACACACACACACACACACACACACACACACACACCACACACACACACACACACACACACACACACACACAACACTGTAAAAGACACAGATGCCTTAATACATTGGTTATGATTGGTTGGCAGTAATAGTGGTTATAACGGCTAGACTGTTTATTAATGAAGAGTACAAAACAGTGAGGGGAACGCATGAGACGATGTCTTGGGGTAAGCCTGAGCGCGGGGTCGCGTGTCCGGCTAGCCAGCCCTGAGGGCGAAGGTTGGACTGACCTTATCACGTCGGGCGCTGGGCACGAACTGAGTAAAATTGGGTCATCCTCAGCCACAAGCAATGAGCGTCCACCGAACACGTGGCGTGGAAGTAGAGTGCAGGGCAGCTGCAGGAAACACACACATACGCACAAATGTATGGATCTACGTACATATACACATGTATATCCTTAAATAACAACCCTCCCTGACCAGGACTCGAACCTAGGTCACTCCAGGTATGAAGCCGGAGGCCAGTGCTAAACCAACCATGCCGGTTTCATACCTGGAGTGACCTAGGTTCGAGTCCTGGTCAGGAGGGTTGTTATTTATCGATATCAATGCGACATGTATATCCTTATATACAAGCACGGGAACACGTAAACATACAGCTTGTACTCTTACATAAATATACGCATACATACAACTGTACATACACAAACATATCCGTGTACACACACACACACACACACACACACACACACACACACACACACACACACACACACACACACACACACACACACACATTTACAGACATGTATGTGTGCATTCATACACATACGTGCATGCGTACATGAGCCACTGCCTTGTGGCATCGAAAAGATGAAAAAGGCTTCGGGAGTCAACCCTAAGGAAAAATCCTGAGCCGGCGTTCCTAAAGCAGTTCACTGTAGCTTGCGACCTCGTTCTGGCAACTCCTGCCATGCCACTGATGCCAAACCGTATCGGTCAATGCCGTTACATTGGATCCATCAGCTGCGTGGAGAGAGGGAGCATGCTGCACTGGCAACAACTTGCTCTTCACATTCGTTCGTACAGGCATTGACTCTACCTATACGGGAGTAGGTATGAGACAATAATGCCATAGTAGACATTGACTGATGGTGGCCTTACATGTGTACACACACACACACACACACACACACACACACACACACACACACACACACACACACACACACAACACACACACACACACACATATATATATATATATATATATATATATATATATATATATATATATATATATATATATGTGTGTGTGTGTGTGTGTGTGTGTGTGTGTATAAGGCCACATCAGTCTGATGATTGATGATTGATGATGATGATGATGATGATGATGATGATGATGATGATGATGATGATGATGATGATGATGATGATGATGATGATGATGATGATGATGATGATGATGATGATGATGATGATGATGATGATGATGATGATGATGGTGGTGATGATGAATAATTATAATATTCATTGCTACTCCTGTTACTATAATTATTATCATTATTGTTATCATTAGAATCATTACTATTATTATCTTATTGTTTTATATATATATATATATATATATATATATATATATATATATATATATATGTGTGTGTGTGTGTGTGTGTGTGTATAAGGCCACCATCAGTCTGATGATGATGATGATGATGATGATGATGATGATGATGATGATGATGATGATGATGATGATGATGATGATGATGATGATGATGATGATGGTGGTGGTGATGGTGATGATGAATAATTATAATATTTATTGCTACTCCTGTTACTATAATTATTATCATTATTGTTATCATTACCATCATTACTATTATTATCTTATTGTTATATATATATATATATATATATATATATATATATATATATATATATGTGTGTGTGTGTGTGTGTGTGTGTGTGTATAAGGCCACCATCAGTCTGATGATTGATGATGATGATGATGATGATGATGATGATGATGATGATGATGATGATGATGATGATGATGATGATGATGATGATGATGATGATGATGATGATGATGATGATGATGATGATGATGATGATGATGATGATGATGATGATGATGATGATGATGATGGTGATGGTGATGATGAATAATTATAATATTTATTGCTACTCCTGTTACTATAATTATTATCATTATTGTTATCATTACCATCATTACTATTATTATCTTATTGTTTTAATGTAATTGTCATCATAGTCATAATCATCAATTATTATTAGAATTCTATTTAGTTTTTCATAAAAAAACAGCTACATTTGCTGTATACAGGCTGGGGTGTTTGAAGTGCACAAACCCCATAAAATAAAATAAAATCCAACAATAGAAACAAAAAAAGTCATGAACCATATAATGTTGATTGTTTTACCTGTCCATTTAAACTGATATCAATGGTTAATGATTAAAAGTAAAATAAATGTGTTTAGACATCTAAGAAACTGATGTCAAGAGCTTTTTAAATCGAGTGCTTGAGTTAGTTTGTGTTAACAACAATGGTTTTGTTTTTTAATTTGGTAAATTGAACTAATGTATGGAAGTATAATTATTGAAATTATGTGCACTGAATTATGTAATTGACATCTAATTATGATGTTAGTGTAAATGTAAATTAAGCAGATATAGCAAACTAATGAAGCCTCTAATACAGTACTCAGTATGTTTTCTCTCTATGATTGACTGACTCTATTTTTATTTTGCAACTGATTGATGCAATCTAATGCAATGTGAGTATTTGGATAACATGTTATAGATTCTGCAGTACATGCAAATGCAGTCTAAACTTAATTTTACCTGACTACTTTCACTATATTTTATATAGGTCTGTAAATAATAGTTATAATTTTTTAGGGCAACTTTTAAATGTTCAGCTTTACAGTGAATGTTAGAACACAAGGACTGTTTGATGTGGGCTTGGAGAATGTGCTTAGAGGAATGTATCATTATGTCCTCCAGTCCTTTTCTCATGATATCATGTAAAATTGTGTGTGACAATTATGATTTACACTTTTTCTGAATTTTAGAATTTATCTGCACTTTTGCACTTCCAAATGCTAGAATAACAATAACAATAGTAATACAAAAAAAAAATGTTAGTTCATAAAACATAATAAAATGGTAAGAAAATAATATCTGGCATTAAAAGGATTTGAAATCTCAGATTTTTTTTCCAGGTAATTGGAGTCACCTGCTAAAAGTAAGAAAGAAAGAAGTCACTCATTCAATGCTCTACCTTTCATCTCTCAAACTCTATCTATCTAATTTCAACAAAAGATATTGCAAGCTCTCTGTATCATCAGCTTTGGAGGCATCTAAAGACTATTCTCTCTGTTAATGATTTTGCACTTTATCAGATCTACACTATTGGCCAATTTTAAAAAGTGTGTGGCCCCACCCATAAAAATTCATATTTGATTTGTACATGCATTTATACAAAAATAAATGCTTATCTGTCTATCTATCTGTCAGATATCTCTCTGGTAGACATGCAAATCTAGAATGATAGTTATGCATTTATTTCTATGTACACATTTATATTCATTTATTGGGTTGGGCCTCACAGAATGTGTTTTTCTTTCTAATACTATTGATATCGATACTGTTTATTCTTATTGATATTATGATTATTAAATTGTTATTAAAATCTTGGTAACATTAAACAATTAAATAATACAAAAGAAACTTTTCAAAAATCAAGGAAAAGGGTAAACAGGTGAGATAGGTAGGACTAATAACTGACTCCTTGGTGACTAAGCACTTGTACAGCCATCTATGTGTGAATACAATTAATGACCTTATATTTACAGTGGGCATGGCAGTATTCTTGCCATCTGTGCCGACTGGGCTAACAAACTGGTTGTATAACAGACATGACATAGGGCCAGAAAATACAAAAATTCCAGAAAAATACAAAAATCCCAACAGTCTACAACTATCAGCACTTATCAATCATAATGTGGGAGTTGTTTTATAATATTTACATAATGCATTGCATACTTATGCATACTTATGTGGCATAAGTATTGCATTGCAATACTTAAGCCACAGTCCCCAACAGAATATTATTATTTGGTTCTTTCTTTTCATTTTGTCAACTGATACAAAGGAATACATGCTGATTAAAAGACACCAGTTTCTGTCCACATTAATTAAACTTTTTTTTTGTAAATTATACATATTTGACAAAGAAGTACAAAGGTATGTTAGACCTATAAAAGCTTCAGTAAGCTACTTACACTAACCATTTGGGTAATATTATGAATTTCATGAGTCTGTTGTTGTGCAGTGATTGGTATGCTGCAAGCCTATGGACTACTACACTGCAAATTTGCCTCAGACATGCAATTCTACTTTTTTTTCATATCACAGGCAAAACTCATTCATTTCAGCAACTCAAGCTGCTCTGGGACTTATTTATATGTCTTCCTCAATTAACTCCATTCATATTATAACATGACAAAACCATGTCTATCAAAAAAAGAAAAGATGGAAAAAAATGAAAAGATAATCAAAGTATGCAATGTTTTCCAACATTTCTATTTCATACACATTACAGAGAAAATGCTACTTAGGCAAAAACTGAAAGCTGCTTGCCAAAAAAAGAAAAAAGACAAAGAAAAAAAAAGTTTAACAAAACAAGAAAATAACATATTGTAATTTAAAACATACAATAGTCTTAATCTGACTGGAATAATACACCTGATGTTAGTGTCTTTCAAGACAGGCCAGTCAGGGAAAAGGTAACATATTACATAACTGAAGTGTTTCTAGACTGGGTGATCCATGTTGGTTTACTTGATTTATTTTACTTTATTGCTAAACATATACTATTTTAAGAGAGACATACACGGTGGTGCTGTTGTGGTATATTGTACATGTATATTATCTTTAAATTAGATATCATTTATTTACTTTTATGTTGCCAACTTTTACATAGTTATACTCTTATCCAGGTTGCCTGAAATATTTCCATAAAACCATGGAACTGTATACCAAAATGTCAAAGAAAAAGAAAAGACCAGAAACATAATGAACACTTAAAGCTATTTTATTTTTCTACACATAAAACAAGAAATAAAACTTGTTAAAATTGGAATCATTTTCCATTTAATGCAGAAAACAGTCCTGTATTTGGTGTTTTTTAAAGAAAAAAGCAATCCCCAGAAAATCACAAATACCAGTTGACCATTTCTTGAATTCACATAGAGTCTGCGACAGATATCTGCTATTCTTAGAGTGGCTGAATAATCTGTTGTCTTAAATGAATGAAGGTGAAAGAAAGGGCTAAATGCTATTCTAGGATATATGTAGTGTACTGTACCTTATTGTTGGGTTTGCTGTCTAATCTGAAAACCCTTTTGAAGCTCCCAGGCTCATGGTTTAAGAGGTAAGGAGAGGTAACTCTCCATTATTTCCCAAATTTCTGGTAATTTTTTGAAAATTGCAAACACAGACATTTATATATTATATATATATATATATATATAGATAGATAGATAGATAGATAGATAGATAGATAGATAGATAGATAGATAGATAGATAGATAGATAGATAGACAGACAGACAGACAGACAGACAGACAGATAGATAGATAGATAGATAGATAGATAGATAGATGTGTGTGTGTGTGTGTGTGTGTGTGTGTGTGTGTGTGTGTGTGTGTGTGTGTGTGTGTGTGTGTGTGTGTGTGTGTGTGTGTGTGTGTGTGTATAAAATATATTCACATATACATACATATGTATATATATACCTGTGTGTATACATATATGCATATATGTACATTTGTGTGTGTGTATATATATATATAAATACACACAAAAATATATATACATATATACATATACATACATATATATATATATATATATATATATATATATATATATATATATATATATATATATATATATGAAAACATATATATGTATGTATATATATAAATATAAGGCTGCGGTGGCGAGTGGTTAGAAACACGGACTCAAGACTGGCACACGGCAATCTGAGTTCGAGGGTTCGAGTCACCGGCCGGCGCGTTGTTCCCTTGGGCAAGGAACTTCACCTCGATTGCCTGCCTAGCCACTGGGTGGCTAAGCCAGCCCAAGTCAGTGCTGGTCCCAATCCCGGATAAAATAGAGAGAATGATTACCTAAAAGGTAACACCGGCACTCTCCGTGGAAAGGAACTGGGGACCCTACCACGTACTCACTCCAAGAGCATTACAACATGAAAACTACAATTAAGTATCATGCTGTGACCACGGGGGCTAAAACATGAACCTACCGTTAAAAAAAAAAATAAAGAAAAAAATAATATATATATATATATATACACATACATACATATATATGTATATATATGATATATATGTGTGTATATATATTTTTTGTGTATGTATATGAAAAGCACAAGATGGAGTTGAGTGGCGAAGGATGGTGGAGAGGTCCACGGCTGCTAAAAACATGAGCATACCGTTATTGATGATATATATATATATATATATATATATATATATATATATATATATA
>NW_023662593.1:0-15965 GCF_015228065.2 Penaeus monodon | reverse complement strand
GTGTACACCTATTCCATCCACGGGAGAAATGTGTAACTTTTAATTTCCTTTTTTTTGCGTCACATATATCATTGTTACTTCATCAGTAACGTGAAGGAAATCACCATTATTCAGTGCATGGGGTTGGGCCATGGTGCATCCATCTAATGACAGTCGAAAATATTATTTAAAGCCTAAGGCAGGGGAGCGAAAACTAAAGTGAAAGATTGAGTACGTGGAACGATAAGGCTGTTCAGATATATAGGTGAAGGGGATTGCTTTTATATTTGGTCTCCCTCTATACTTATATACCACTCTCTGGCCCAGCGCTCTTGTGCATTTTTTATTAACTCTACAATCAGGGACGCTGTTCGTTATGCTCCTCGCTAGTAAAGTTAACAGTTGAATTAAAGGGAAACTTTTATATTGTGTTATTATCGTTAGGCATAAAGGGGCGACTGTTTAAATACAAAACTATTGTTTCACTTTGGTTGCAGTTTTATGGCAAACTTTCTTGTTCTTAGGCCTGTAGGGGGAAAAAACTCGGTTGAAATGCGCCTCCTCATTTTGATATTGTGAA
Organism: Penaeus monodon; assembly: GCF_015228065.2. Classification (NCBI taxonomy): domain Eukaryota; kingdom Metazoa; phylum Arthropoda; class Malacostraca; order Decapoda; family Penaeidae; genus Penaeus; species Penaeus monodon. Next base: position 15,406 of record NW_023662593.1, on the reverse strand, counting down.
AAGGCATGGGCTTGCAGTCAGCAGAATGGAAGCCATCTCTTCAGGATGAGGGGGGACACACAAGGGGAAAGGGAAGCGAGCTAAAAAGTGGAATAAGGATATACACCATAAAATAGATGAACAAATAAATGAAATATATATATATTTATTATTATATAATATATATTAATATATATATATATATATTAATTATTAATAATAATATGTGTGTGTGTGGTGTGTGTGTGTGTGGTGTGTGTTTGTGTGTGTGTGTGTGTGTGTGTGTGGTGTGTTGTGTGGTTGTGTGTGTTGTGTGTGGTGGTGTGTTTATTATATATATATTATATATATTATATATTATATATATTATTATATATTTATAATATATATTATATTTTTTATATTTTTAATATATAATATTATATATATATATATATATATATATATATATATATTTATATAATATGTGTGTTTGTTAATATATATTTATATATATTATATATATAATATGTGTGTGTGTATAAATAGTTAGAGTGAAAAAAAAAATAATATTGTAAAACTAAGTGAATAAAGAAACTGTGAAAGGATTGGCTATAAGGGGAACAACAAGAAATATGTTTGAAAAAAAAAGCGTGAAAGGAGAGCAACTTTTAGGCAAGCCTTGGGGAATCCGGAGCGTTCCAAACCCAAACACATCAAACCCCACTCTGGGGGGAACTCCCTCGTGAACCAGCGTTTATTCGTGACTTCAGGGCATTGCAGAGTTTAGGCTTTAAAACCCATTCTCAACTTTCACGCAGGGTTGCTGTTACTGGGTGCCGGGCTCTTACACAAAGCACGCTGTCGTCCCACGCTGGCTTCGCTGTACGGCCACACCCCGCGTTCTCCCAGTCTATTCGCCAGCCAGAAACGTGGGTGCCCGGCCCTGTCTCCGTTTGGCCCAGGGAGTGAGTGCTCTCCTTCCGGTTGGCCGCGGCCCCATTTCAGGAGGAGGAGGGCCTGCCGTGCGCATTTTTAGTGATAAGTTTAACTGGACGGGTAGATAGAATGGATGTAAGGGGGTGGGGACGGCTCTTTTGCTGATGAAAGGAAATGATTTACTGATCCTCTTATTTATAGGGTTTTCCATGTTACAAGAAAGCATTTTCCTTCACCGATAGGAATTAATGGCCCTAGAGTTTAACAAAAAAGAGAAATTAGGGGAAAATAAGAAAAAAAAAACCCCCCGTTTCCCATCCCAAAAACAGCGAGGACCCAACAAAGTGCCCGTGCTGGCCCTGGTGGTGGGGGACCGTTGGTGGTGGGACACTCCATCTTTCCTTCCTCGTGGGGGGGGCGCAATCAACACCCTGGCCCCATCGTCCACCATTGCCCTACCTGGGCCCACCGTACGGGGGGCCGCCACCATGGGGGGACTTACGCCTATTTTGCCCTCGCGATGACGGGCCTGGACCTGCAGGAGAGCACGGGAGGCGAGGTTTCAGGGTGGGTCGGGGAAGGAGGGGAAAAGGGGGGTGGGACGGTATGGTACATTTGGTATGATAAAAAAGTGAATTACTGGAAATTTTGGTGGGAGAAAAAAAGAAATAGAAGTTAATGAAAGGGAAAAGAAACAAAGAAAAGGATTGATTACAAGATTAAACAAGTCCCAGTTAAAAAATTCGATTTTCAGGAAGAAAAGTTGATTTTTTTTTCCGTTTCTTTTTCTCTTCCAGAGGTCAGGACATTTGGGGGGGGGGACGGCCGGGGGACCATTTTGACCTCCCGAGGTTCTTGGGGGGAAAACCACTGGACCTTGGAAATCAACCTGTTTCCCTGAGGGAAGTCCACTCCCACAAAAAAAGGTGATCACGGTAAAAGTCTTTTCCTTTCCTCGCCGGACGGAGGAACACACACCCACCACCCCACCCACACACACCCACCCACCCACACCCAACACAACACACCCACACACCACCCACACCACACACCCCACACCAAACACCCACACCAAACAACACAACCACCCAACACACGGCAAACACACCACCACAACCAACCACACACACACACCGCGAATTTTTTTCAAGCTTATTTGATAACAAATGGAAAAACACAGACCGCCCCCCAGAATGCCACAGAAAACCTTGGAAAACCTGTTTCCTGTTTACCCACCAGGAGTATAGACTTACCAGCGCCGAAGTCATATAAGCCTTGGAAAAGCTTAATGGCAAAAACCATTTGGGGATATTAGTTTTTCGATAAGGGCTTCCATTTGCGAACAACCAACAATTTCATGATTCTCGAATAGGTTTTTTGGCGCCCTTTCAACAGGAGGCCGAACAGAGCTTTCTGGCACCTCGGGAGCTTTGGTTTTTTCTCCTCCCCCGGAGGGGAAGACCACTCCAGCTCAAGTTCGGGGGGACCAACCGAAACCTTCTGGCAAAAAGGGTGAGTGGGCCAGGCGGCCCCGAGGAGGAGAGGCACGGCGGGGATATAGATCCACGGAGATTTCATTTAACCCAAGGGCGTTTCCAGTGGACACCACCAACACCACCAAACACACCTTTTTTTCAGACTATATTTGTTGATTTGGGAATAAAAATCTTTAAGCAAAAAAACTGTGTTTAAACAGATCTTTTCTGTACTTACGTAAACCTTTTTTCCCCCACCACAGAGGGGGGAGGAGAATGGGGCAGCGGGGCGCGCCAATGAAGGGACCCTGCTGCCTGGCAATTGGGGGCGGCCCCCTTGGGGGACTTCCTCGCTATCCACAGGGAAGGCCTACTCCACTGGTACTCCCACCTATGCAATCGCTGGCTTCTCTTTGATAGGGGGTGAGTAGTTCCTCTAGTAAGTAGTAGTAGTCTAATATAGTTGTGTGGTCTCTTTGGATAGGGGGTGAGTAGTCCCCAGTTGGTGGGGACCAACGATATCCCATCCACTATAATTTTATTCACAGTTTTTTATTTCGTGGCGTTTTTTCTTTTTTAGGTGGATTTTATTAGCTATATTTTTGGTGAAGGCATTTTGCTTATTGGTTTACTAATGTATTGGACTTATATATTTCAGTGATGTGGGTTTTACTTTATATTTTTTATTCAATCCATTTTACATATTACTATATTAATTCATTTTATTTGTTTTCTCATGTCGGCTGGGCAAGGGAGTAAAAGTTAAAGCCCCTTGAATACCTTTTTTGCACTTGAACTGGAAAAACGTTTGTCGACAAGTACATCCCCTTTCACCGCCTTGGCTTTTTTTCAGGTGGGGCGTGAAGGTGGCTTAATGATGGTGTGCGGTCCCACTGGGCCTAACCAGTCCTCCACCCAACACCACTGCTCACCCATGCTGCTTTCTCTACGTCTCACAATCGGCCAGGCTTGCACCGGGGGGGGCCTCCTGGCATCCGCCATGGAAATTTCGTCTTCCTGAGGTGGCTGAAGAAACAGGTTTTTTTGGGCGGGGGGTTTTGGGTAGTGGTCTTTGGCCTGTTTGCTTTAAGGGATCGCATTGCAAAATTCTTTGAGGGTTTTCTGTAGCAGGGGTCGGGCGATGAAATTTTACTAAGATGTTTTTCTGGATTTTTTTGTTCCCCCGGAAAATCATGGCTTTACCAAAAAGCTAGGTCCCGTATTTTTCGTGCATTACACCGACTTGGAACAAATATTTCTCGGACATTGCGAGACAGAGGGGTCCGCCGAGTAACGGACCAAGTAGGTTCGTGGGACCACCCCCTGCATCCTGGGAGTCGAGGTCCACAAGGCCCAATCAGCTGGACTGAGGGAAGGAAAACGAGGGACTTCGCTTGCCAGGTCCACCGGCTACCACCCCCCCCTCGGACGCCCAGGGTCAAAGCACTCCCCGATCTCACGGAACAACAGTAGCCACGTCATTCATAGTTCCATCGTCCAGTCTTGGCTTCAAAAATGGGCTTTAGAAAGTCGTACTGAACAACATTCTAGCTGCGCGGGCCTTTGTGGGGGACAAGGGACGGTTTTTGGCTTGCTCTGTAACGCATGGGAGGGGAGGAAAATCTAATTCGGTGTATCGTTAGTTTTACCTAACATCTGTGTTGGTTGGGTGTTGGTTATACACTCGTTATACTTAAACTTCCGTGGGAAAAGCGCCTCTAGATAAGTGTGTTTGATCCATTGTTTTAAATTTCCTCCAATTGAGGACACACGAGTTAATAGCTGCCTATGGAAAATTTTTCGATCTGTTTTTTTGTGTTTGCGAACATTTGCAAAGTGGGATACTTGTTGTGTTTAAAAAAATACATATTTTCTTAAATTGTAATTCAGTTTAATTACCGGCAGCATTTTTATGCTCCACCGCCAGTAAAACTGAAGGCGGGACGAGGGAAAACAAATACCCAAACTAATTTTCTCAAAATATAAAAAACGATATTGGAAGCTGATGCAGAATTAGATCAGGAAGATATGCCCGAAAAAGGGCAGTTGAATCACGCACGCAACTTTCAAAATTAAACAGTCAGATTGTACTTTTTAGTTAGGGGCAAAAACGTTTGTTTGATAATGCACGAAAATGGGGAAGCAGTAGTGGCGTTCTGCTTAATTCTTCTAGTTATTATTACTACCTCCGGTGTGTGCCCACGTATACATATTTTTTACATCACACCACCACACCACCCAAACACAACCCCCCCACCCAACCCCCCCCCCCCCCAACACCACCCAACCAACACACAACACACCACACCACAAACCACACACACACACACCACACCACACCCACACAACCCCACAACACCCACACACCACACCAACACCCACACCACCAACAACCCACACACCACCACAACCACACACCCCACACACCACACCACCCACCCCACCACACACACCACACAGAAAAGGCTTCTGTAGCATCAATGTAAAGTTGGCTGGAAGTTTAATCCAACAGCGTATTTTGCGAATTAGACTTAAAACGAAATATTGTATAACATGGTCTACCATAATAAAAGTTCAAATACCACTTCGCAGGGTTCCGGACCAAAAGAGTCAGCGGAACCCAAGTTAAGTATCGAAAATTGAGCCCTTGAAGTCCAATATGTGGGACAACTGACTTCCCCACCGAACCGCGCGGAAGGTAAAAATTATAAAATGGATTTTTTTTATTATTTTATTATTACCAAGGCAAGCTGAGTACTTGCAATATATAGGACTTTGGGCTGGGTACGCGCGACTCGCAGTCTGAGATAATGACATCGGGAATCACTTGGTCGTTATTTTGCTTCATTTTGTATGGTCGTGTTTATAAGGTTACAAAGGCATGTTCCCTTCAAAACAAGCCCTAAAAAAAAAAAACTTTATACCTTTAGTGATGCATTCAAAGGGGGAAAAAACATATAGAGCCTCCTATAAAAGGGAATTGCGAAGAAATACACATTCAGACTTCTTTTTGCTTACTGTAAATTTTTTCTTTTCGGGCGATTCATAACAATCGAATGTTTTATAAACTTTTTTTTATCTTGAAAACTATGCCAATGGGAATATGAAAAACCAACCACTAGGGATGTAATCAACTGTGGTGGCCTGGTTTATTAACCATCATTATCCAAATCAAGTGTTACCATATCTGATGGTGTAATGGTTTTCAAACATTCTCTTTAATTATTGGTTGCAGGTTGCACCCCTATGCGTGTCGTTCTTTAATTTAGATTTTGAAATAGTTTTGGGACTTCGTGAAAAAACAGTTAATTATAGGAAAAAACGTCCCGTAAAAACTGGCCTTTGGTAGGGGTTAAAAAACTCTTCCAGTTTCTTCCCGGCCCGTCCTCAACCGTAGGTCCCACGAAAACAAGTAAAAAATAGAACAGTAGTTGATTTTGGCCGGACTATATAAACTTGAAGCTTGAAGAGGAGGAAAAAGGTATCATATCTACCTAGGTGAATATATTATGTGAATTTATAGGGAAAAGAAAATATATTTTCTAGATTTTTTTTTTTTTGGTATTTTCTTTTTCGAAAAATATATCATTGCCGGGGTTTTTTAAAAAAAAATGTTTTTAAAAAAAAAAATTTCCATTGGGGGAAAATATATTTTTGGGACAAAAACAGGGTTTCTCCAGTAATTTTTAAAAGGGGGGCATTTTGTTTTGGTTTTTTTTTCAAAAAAAACTTTTTGGTTAACTGCAGGTATAGCATATCAAAAAGGTTTAAAAAAAAACCAAAAAAAAATTTACTGAATTTTTATAATTATAAAATTAATTTAATATTATATTATATGTAATTTTTAAATTTTAATTAAAATATATTTATATAATTTTTATATTTTATTTATAAAAATTATTAATGTTTATTTATATTTTTATAATATATTTATTAATAGGGTATTATTTGGTGTTTATATCCCCATTTTTAAAATATTTATATTTTTTTTTTTAAAATTTTTTTATTTTTAAATTAAAATTAAAATAAAAATTTTATATATTTAAAATATTAAATATATAATCATAAAATAATTTATATTCATTCTTTTATAAAATATTAACATGGTTTTTTGGGTTTTAGTGTTTTTGGTTAATATAAAATAAAATATTTTTTATTAAAAAATTTTTATATAAAAAATTAATATTATAAAAATTTTTAAAATATATTATATATATTATTATTAAATTTATACATATATGTGGGGTTTTTTAAATTTTTATTTTCCCCTATATTATTTTTTTATTTTCATTCAATTTTACATTTTTGCCCATAGGCTAGATATGTTTGTTTATATAAAATATTTTTATAATATAAATTTTAAAAATTTATTTTAATTTATTTAAATTTAATATATAAATTTTTTTTTTTTTTTTTTTTTTTTTTTTTTTTTTAATATTTAAAAATTGAAAAAAAAAAATTTATTATATAATATAAATTATATTATAATTTTATATAATAAAAAATATTTTTTTTTTTTTGGGTTTTTTATTTTTTTTTTGTTTTTTTTTTTTTAAAAAATTTTGGGGGGGGTTTTTTTTTTTTGTTTTTTAAATTTTTAAAAAAAAAAATAATAATTTTTAATATATTTTATTTTTTTTTTATAATTATATTTATATAAAATTTAAATTATTATTAATATATAATTTTTTGGGGGGGAAAAAACTTCCCCCCACCCCCCCCCAAAAATTTTTAAAAAAAAATAATTAAAAAAAACATAAAAAAAAATTTAAATTAAATAAACCCAAAATTTGTTTTTTTGGGGGTTTTGGGGGTTTATAAAAAAAATAAAAATTTTTTAAAAATTATAATAAAAAAAAAAATTATAAAAAATTAAAAAAAATTTTTTTTTTTTTTTTTTTTTTTTCCCCCGTTTTTTTTTAAACCACCCCCCCACCCGGGGCAAAGCGCACCGAGCGGTTGGCGTGGGCCAAAAATCAAGTTGAAAACAGTCGAACCTGCCCCAAAACGTTTTGGGCAACCCGATTTTTTGCGGACTTTCAAGGAGGGAGGGGGAACAGAAATGGGCTTGTTTTCCGTTTTTGGGTTGTAAAGCCCTGGCCCCTGACCCCCATTTGGGCCCCGGGGGGACGCGCTTTCCCCCCCGGGGGGCGGGGGGAAATCTGAAAAACTATTTTTACATTTTTTCTTGGAGGGGTTTGTTTTCGGGGGCCGTGAATTTAAAATCATAGGGCCGAAAGGATACAAGTGCATTTGTGTATTTTAAAAAGGTTTAATTTATATGTTACATACATCTTACATATAATATATTATAATTATATTATATATAATATATTATAATTATAATTTATATAATTTTTTATATAAAATGGTGTGGTGGTGGGTGGTTGTGGTTTGTGTGTGGGGTGTTGGGGTGTGTGTTGTGGGGGGGTTGTTTGTTGGGGTTGGGGGTGGGGGTGTGTATTAAATAATAATAAAAATAATATATATATTAAAATATATAAATATATAAAATTTTATAAAAACTTTTATAAATAATAACATCCATAATAATATATATATTATTTTAAAATATATATTATATATAATATATATAATAATTTTAATACTCAATAAAATTTTAATGTGTTAACAAAACCCCCAACACCACGGGGGGACCCCACCACCCCCACACAAAAAAAAAAACAACCCCCAAAACCCCCAACACCCACCCCACACACAACCCACCAAACACAAAAAACAACAACCCCCACACCACACACCAACCACCCCCCCAAACACACCCCCACACCCACCCCCAACCCCAACCAACACCCCCAACACACAACCACAAACAAAACCCCCCCACCCCACCCCACCACAACCACCAAACACCAAAAACCCACACACAACACCCACCAACGGGTTTGGGGGTAACATATGTATAATGTATAAAAAACCAATAACATACCCATACATATTAACCAAAACGTGTGGTGTATATATATGTAAAATATACAATATGGGAATTATCATTATTATATTCCCATATATACTGCCCCAATATACAAAACACCCCAACTTTGAAACCAACCCCCACATGCACCAAACCCCACCCAAACCACCCCAAACCACCCAAACCACCCCCAACCCCCAACACACCCACACACCACAACAACACCACCCACCACAAAAACACCACCCCCCACACAAACACACCACCCCCACCACACAAAACACAATAATAAATATATATATATAATAAATAATTGTATATAATATATATTCTAATATGGATAATATAATATAAAATATATACACTATCAATAATATATATATTTTATATATATATATATATATGTATATATAATTTATATATATATATAAAAACATATATATAATTTAATATATATAATTTTTATAATATTAATATAAAATATATAAAAATATTTTATTATAATAATATATACATATATTATATACATATTATATTATATATTGTTGTTGGGTTTTGGGGGGGGTGTGTGGTGTGGTGGTGGTGTTGTTGGTGTTGGTGGTGTTTGTGTGTGTTTTGTGTGGTTTGGTGTGGGTGTTGTGTTGTGGTGTGTTGTGTGGTGTGGTGTGGTGCATGTTTTGGGGGGTGCATTTTGTTGTGTGTTATGTGCATGTATAATTGTAATATATTATTTTAAATAATCTTAATGTATAATAACTTTATATAACCACCCCAAGGTGGGGGTATATTTTTATGGTTATAATGTTATAATGTTTTATACATTAAAACATATGTAAAAACACCGGGTTGGTGTTGGTGTGGTGTGGTTTGGGGTTGTGGTTGTGTGGGTGTGGTTTTTTGGTTGTTTTGGGTGTGGTTGGTGTGTTGTGTTGGGTTGTTGTGGGGGTTTGTGTGGTGTGGGGGGGTTTTTTTGTGGGGTTGTGGTGTCTGTTGTGGTGTTGTGTGGTAACAAACATATATATTTTGAGTATAATTATTATATATTAATTTTATAATAAAAATATATAATATTTTATTATATTTATATATATATGTATGTAAAATATAATAATTAAATTTATATTTAAATTTTTTTAAAAATTTATATATATATTTATATATTTTATAACACCCCACACAACACAAAAACACAAAAAAACAAACCCCACACACACACACACACACAACCAAACCCACAAAACACACAAAAAATAATTAAAATATATATATATATTATTATATAATATATATTTTTTTTATATTTTATATTATGTTTGGGGGGTGTATGTACATTATTTTCTTAATACACAATGCCTTGTATTTCCTTTCGCATATGGTTTGAAATTCAGGGGGCCGAACAAAACCCAACCCTCCAAGAAAATGTAATAGTTCAAAAATTTCCCCCCGCTCGGTGGAAGCGGGGTCCCCCCCCCGGGGGCAAATGGCTTAAAGCGCAGGCCTTTTACCAAAAAACGAACACAGCCATTTTGTTCTCGTTCCCCTGAAGTCGCAAATCGCTTTGGGCCCAAAAAGGGTTTGGGGTCAGGTCGCTTTTTTTCAACTTGATTTTTTGGCCACGCCAACGCTTTCGGTGCGGGTTTTTGCCCGAGTGAAAACGCAAGGTGGTATGTTTAAAACGGGAAATTGGGGAAAAAAAGGGAAACAGGTTTGCGTTTCCGGTTATTTCTTTATTTTATATTTTTTTTTATTTATATTTTTATATTTTTTCATTTTCTCTCTAAAAAACCTTTGAAAATTATTTCAAATTAAGAACATATTAGGTTCTATTTAATTTTCATCTTTTATTGTTGGGGGTCATTACTCAGCTGGCCCAAAATTGATAAATGGGGGAACGAATTTTTCACCGAAATATAATATATATTAAATTTATATATAATATATATTTTATTAATAAAAATATATATAATATATATATATATATATAATAATTTATATTATAAATATAATATATTGTGAATAATATATTTATAATAATAATATAAATATATATTATAAAAAATTTTATATAATATATATATTTATATTATTGTTTTTTGGGTTGTGGTGTGGTGTGGTGTGGTGTTGTGTGTGGTTTTGGGGTATAAATATATATTAAAAATATATAATAAAAATTATATATAATATAAAATATATTATATATATTTATATATATATATTATATATATATTTTATTTATATATTATATATAATAATATATTATATAATATAATATATATAATATAAAATTATATATTTTTACAACCAAAACACCCAACCAACAAACATTTATTATTAAATATTAATATATATTATATAAAATATATATATATTTTATTTTATTATATATTAATATATATTATTTTATCTGTGGTGTGGGTGTGGTGTGGTGTGTGGGTGTTTTTTATATCCCATGTGTGTATGCAACAATATATGCATAATATAAAATTATATTAAAAATTTAATTATTATAAATATAAAATATTATTATAATAATATATATAATATTATATATATATTAATAATTTTAAATTTATTTTATTTTTTTATTTATTACACCAAACACCACACCCCACCAACACACACACACACACACACACCACACACAACACACCACACACAAAACCCACACACCACACACACACAATATATATATTATTTTTATAATATTATATATTTTTAATATATAATAAAATATATATTAAAATTTATATTTATTTATTTATAATTTTATTTTTATGTACACACACACACACCCCACACACACACACACCAACAACACAACACCCCAACCCACCAAAACCACCACACAATATATATTATATATATATATATATTTTATAAAATATATAAATTTATATATATAATATACATATAAAACATTATATAATATATATATATTTTAAAATTTTATTTAAAATATATTTTATTATACATAACCCACACACACCACACACACAAACCCCCACCACAACACCACAACAACACACACACACCTCCACCTAAATATATATATATATATATATTATAATATATATATATATATTTTTATAAAATTATATTATATATGTATATATATATTATACATGTGTGTATAATTATTATATATAATATATTATTATTATATACATGTATATATTATAAAATGTATGTATATATAACCATACACACACCAAACATCTTTTATTTTGGTGGTTAAAAATATATATATTAAAATATATATATATTTTTGATATACATGGCCATACATATATACTTTACATACAATAAAATCTACATACATACATAATAACTTTATATACATGCATACACACACCCCAAAAACCCCAACAACACAAACACCCCCACACACACCCCCAACCACAAAAACCACACAAACCACACACCACACACACACACACACACCACACACCAAACACAACACAACCAACAAAACCCCACCACCACCACAACAATATATATATATATATATAAAAATTTTATATATTATATATATTATATATTATTGTATATTAATATATAAAATAATATATATTTTATAATATTATTATAAAATAACAAAACCCAACAATATCTAGCCTATGTATATGTTATATGAATGAATATAATATAATATATGTAATAAAATATATAAATACACCCCCCAAAAATTATGTATATATAATTATATTAGATATTATATTTTTATATATATATTTTATAATTTTTAAAATATGAAATATATTAAAATATTATTATATATATATTATAATATATATATATATATACAAAACCCATAACCTTAACCTATGTATATGTAATATGAAATGAATAATAAATTTAATATGAAAAAAATAAAATTATATAAAATTATATATTATATATATATATAATAATATATAAAATTATTAAAAAAATATATATACATATAATATATATAATAGGGTTATATATACACACATTTTACCATATATATATAAAATATTATATATATATATTATATATATAAATTACAATATATATAAAATATTATAATATCTATATTAATATATATATAAAATTATATATTATATATTACCAATTATATATATTTTATATATATATAAAAATATATATTATTCAGTAAATTTTATGTTTATCAGACCTTTTGATAATGCTATACCCTGCTTTAAAAAAAAATGTAAATTTTTGATAAACCAATCAAATGCCCTTTTGAAATATACTGAAAAAAACCATGTTTAGTCAATATATATTCCTAATGGAATTTTTTTAACAACTATTTTTTTTTTAATACCTGGCATGATATATTTTACGATAAAGAATACAAAACCAAAATCTAAAAAATATATTTTCTTTTCCTATAAATCCCATAATATATTCATCTAGGTAGATAAAGATAACCTTTCTCCTTTTTCAAGCTTTCAAGTTATATAGGGCCCGGGCCAATTTAACTTACTGTTTTTTTTTTTAAATTGTTTTTTCGTGGGGCCTACGGTTGAGACGGCGGAAAAAACTGAAGAGGTTTACCCCTACCCAAAAAGGCAAGTTTACGGACCCGTTTCCCCAATTTAATTAAACTTTCACCCAAGTCCCAAAACAAAAATTTCAAAATCAATTAAACCCCGCTAAAGGGTTGCACCTGGGAAACCAATATTTTAAAAAGGAAGTTTGAAAACCATTACACATCGATTTTGTAAAAAACTTGATTTGGGTTTAAAGATGTAATAACCCGGCCCACCACCATTTTATACATCCCTAGTGTTGGTTTCAAATTAAATTCATTGCATAGTTTTTAAGATAAAAAAAGTTTATAAATTCGATTTTATGAATCGCCGAAAAGAAAAATTTACATAAGCAAAAGATCTGAATGTTGTATTTCTTCGCAATTCCTTTTATAGGGCTCTATTGTTTTCCCCCTTGAATGGCATCACCTAAGGTTTTTAAGTTTAGGCTTGTTGAAGGACATGCCCTTTACCTTTAAATAACACGACCATACAAAAAACCCAAAATACGACCAAGTGATTCCGGGTGGTCATATCTCCAGAACCTGCGAGTTCCCCGCCGGTAACCCAGCCCCCAAAATCTATAAATTGCCATACTCAGCTGCCTGGTAAAATAATAAAAAAAATCCATTTATAATTTTTACCTTCCCGCGCGGTTCGGTGAAGTCAGTGGTCCCACATATATTGGACTTTCAAGGTCACATTTCGATATCTTACTTGATGTCCGCTGACTCTTTGGGTCCGGACCTGCGAAGTGTATTTGAACTTTATTATGGTAGACATTGATACATATATTCGTTTAAGTCTAATTTCGCAAATACGCTGTTGGATTACTTCAGCAACTTACATTGATGCTACAGAAGCCTTTCTGTGTGTGGTGTTGTGGGTGTTGGTGTGGTGTGTGTGTGTGTGTGTGGTGTGGGTTGTGTGTGGTGTGTTGGTGTGGTGGTGTGTGTGTGTGTGTGTGGTGTTTGTGTGTTGTGGTGTGTGTGTGTGGTGTGGTGTGTGGTGTGGGTGTGTGGTGTGGTGTGTTGGTGGTGGTGTGGTGTGGTGTGGGTGTGTGGATGTAAAATATGTATACGTGCCACACCGAGGTAGTAATAACTAGAGATTAAGCAGAAACGCACTACTGCTCCCCCATTTTTCGTGCATTATCAAACGTTTTTGCCCCTAACTAAAAAGTACATCTGACTGTTATTTTGAAGTTGCGTTGATTCACTGCCTTTTTCGGCATATTCTTCCTGATCTAATTCTGCATCAGCTTCCAATATCGTTTATAATTTTTAGAAATTAGTGGTATTTTTTGTTTCCCTCGTCGCTTCAGTTTACTGGCGGGTGTAGCATAAATAAAATGCTGCGGTATTAACCTGAATTACATTTAAGAATATGTTTTTTTTAAAAACACACAGTATCCACTTTTGCAAATGTTCGCAAACACAAAAACAGATCGAAAATTTCATATGGCAGCTATTACTCGTTGTGGTCCTCAATTGAGAATTTTAAACACAATGGATCAACACACTTATCTAGAGGCGCTTTCCCACGAAGTTTTTAAGTATAACGAGTGTATACACACACACCCAAACACAGATGTAGGTAAACTAACGATACACCGAATAGATATCTCCCCTCCATGCGTTACAGAGCAGCAAAACGTCCTTGTCCACAAAGGCCGCAGCTAGAATGTTGTTCAGACGACTTCTAAGCCATTGAAGCCAAATGACTGACCGATGACTATGATGACGTGGCTACTGTTGTTCCGTGAGATCGGGGTAGTGCTTGACCTGGCCGTCGACTTGGTGGTAGCGGTGGACCTGGCAAGCGAAGTCCTCGTTTCTCCTCAGTCAGCTGATTGGCTTGGTGACCTCGACTCCAGGATGCAGGGGTGTCACGACTACTTGGTCGTTAACTCGGCGGACCCCTCTGTCTGCAATGTCCGAGAAATATTTGTCAGTCGTGTAATGCACGAAAATACGGACCTAGCTTTTGGTAAGCCATGATTTTCCGGGGAACAAAATCAGAAAACCTCTTAGTAAAATTTTCATCGCCGACACTGCTACAGAAAACCTCAAATTTTTGCAATGCGATCCTTAAAGCAAACAGGGCAAGACACCTACCCAAAAACACGCCAAAAAACCTGTTTCTTCAGCCACCTCAGGAAGGACGGAATTCCATGGGCGATGCCAGGAGGCCCCCCCCGGGTTGCAGGCCTGGCCGATGTAGAACGTAGAGGAAGCAGCATGGTGAGCAGTGGTGTGGTGAGACTTGGTAGCCCAGTGGACAGCACACCATCATAGCCACCCTTCAAGCCCACCTGAAAAGCCAAGGCGGTGAAAGGGATGTACTTGGTCGACAAACGTTTTCCAGTTCAAGTGCAAAAAGGTATTTCAAGGGCTTTAACTTTACTCTTGCCAGCCGACATGAGAAAAAACAAATAACATGATTAATATAGTATATGTAAATGGATGAAATAAAATATAAGTAAAACACATCACTGAAATATAAGTCCCCATACATAAATAAACCAATACGCAAATGCCTCACCAAAAATAGCTATAAAATCACCTAAAAGAAAAAGCAAA
>NW_023662592.1:0-15967 GCF_015228065.2 Penaeus monodon | reverse complement strand
TTTACAAAAATTCCCAATTTTTTTCCCATGTGAAAAAAGCCTCCTAATCCCCTTTGCGAAGGGGGTTTTATTGGGGTCCTTATATTTTTTGTGCCAACCCCAAGGTTTCCCAAAAAAAATTTGAAATTTTTTAACAAACCACAAAACAACAAAACAAAAAACAAACACACACACACACACACCCAAAACACACACACACAAAACACACACACCAAACACATTCAGCGCAACACACACACACAAAATTTCACGCACACACACCTACACACACACACCCCGTACAACACACAATTGTTATTTTATTTTTTTTTTATTAAATAAAAAAAAAAAATATATATAATTTTTTAAAGTTTAAAAAATAAAATATATATAATAATAATTAAAATATATAAAATATATAGACGGGTGTGGGGGTTTAAAAAAAAAAATATAGTATATATAAAAATAATATATATATAAAAATTTGGGGAAAAATAATATTAATAATATATAAAAATATTTGGGGAAACACACACACACCACAAACACACACAACACCACACACACACAACACATATAATAAAATTATAATATATATATAAATATATAAAATATAAAATATTTTTAATATATATTATATATTATATAATATATATATTTAAATAAAATATATAATATATATATATATATATGAAATATAATAAATTATATATAAAATAATATATTATATATATATTAATAATAATTAATTTATTAATATATATGCATGTATGTTGCGTATATACAAAAAAAATAAAATATAAAATATATATATAATTTTTTAATAAATTATAATGTGGGGTGTGGTGGTGTGGGGTGTGTGTGGTGTGTGTGGTGTTTTTTTTTGGTTTTTTGTGTGGTGTTGTATAATATACATATATATATATAATAATATATATATATATATTATAATATAATATAAAAAAAATTTTTATGTAGTATATTATACAATTGTTTTTTTCCCTTTCATTAGTATATGAAAATATATAGAAATATTAATAAATATATATTTTTATAATATATATAATATAATATATAATAAAAAATTATATATTAATATATATTATATATAAAAATAATATATTATATATAAATTTTTATATTTTTTAAAATTTATATAATATAATTAATGTTGATATAAATTATAATAATATAAAATATAAAATTTATATATATTTTAAAATATATATTGTATTTTTTTATGGATGTGATGGAAATGTAATATACATATACATATTATGTATATATAATATTAATTAATATATATTTTATATATTATTATTGGTATAGTATAAATTTTGTGTTTTTTACCTTTTAATATGATTGAATATATATATATGTATTTAAATATTTGAAAAATAAAATATTATATATATATATATATATATATATAAATTAAGGGATGTATTATAATATATGTTTTTTTTATTATGGTGATACACACAACACCACACACCAAACCCACCACAACACACACACACACCACACACACACACAATATATATATAAATATAAATATAATTTTAAATAATAAGATATTATTTATTTTTTTATTATTTATTTTTTAGAAATATATACATATAATAAAATATAAAATTTATTATTTTTATATATTCAAAATATAAATATATATATATAATATAATATATATTTTAAATATATATTTTATTATGGTGTGGGGGGTTGGGGGTTTAGTTTTTATAATTTATTATAGCATATATCTTATACTATGATATTTATGTAGCAATATAATTATAAATAAATAAATATATATATATATATAATATATATAATAATTATATATATTAAAATAAATTATATATAATAGTTGTATATACCAAATATACTATTTTAATGCAACACACACACACAACCACACACCACACACACACACACCAACACCACACACACCCACACACACACCCCACAACCACACACACACATACAACCCACACACAACAAAACCACAACACACACACACAACCACACAAACACACCACACACAAAATAATATATATATATAAAAATATATAAAAAAAATTAAAATAATAAAAAACATTAGAATAAATAATAAATATAATATATAAAATTATAAAAAATAATAATATATATTATAATAAAATTTATATAAAAAAGTATAATAGGGGCCATATATATATTTATATAAATATATATAATTAATATAAAATATAATATATTAATATAAATATTTTAAAATATATGCAAATTATTAATAGGATATTATAAATAATAATATATTATATAATATACAACCAAACACACAAAAACACACACCCCAAACACACAAAACACACACACCCACCCACACCACAACCACACACACCACAACACACACACACACACACACACACCACACAACACCACACACACACAAGCACACCACACACAACACACGCATAATATATAATATATTATATATTTATAATATAATATAATATAATATTATATAAATATATTTTTTATTTATTTTATAATTTATATATATTTTTTAATATATATTTTTAAATAATTAAATTAATTATTATAAAATTATATATATATAATAATATTTTATATAATTAATATATATATATATATATATTATATATATTATTATATATGCGGGTGGGTTTGTGGGGGTGGGGTTTTGTGTGTGGTGGGGGTTTGTGTGTGTGTGGGGGTGTGTGTGTGCGGTGTGGTTTATTTTTTTTTTGTTTTTTTAATTTTTTATCTTCTATCTGTAGCAACATTCCGAGCGAGTAGCAGGAGTGCGCGGGAGGCTTGGCTCGTGGTTGTTTACAAAAACAGCGAGGTTAAAAAGGGAGAAAGGGTTCCCTTTTGGAAAGTGAGAGAAATCTCAGTTTTTTATCCTCCTTCACCCCCCCCTTTTTTCCTCTCTCCCTCTCCCTCTCTCTCTCTCTTTTCTCTTTCCCCTTCCCTTTCTCTCTGGTTTCTTTTGTCCATTTTTTTTCTGGGAAATTTTTACTCCCTACGGTCCCCTTTTTTTTGGTTCCTCTTTTTTCCTTTTTTTCCTTTTTTCTTGTGGTTTGAGATGCTGTTTGTGCAAGGAAGTAGAAGCTTTACGCAAATTTCCAGGGCTCCCCTTTTTTAGTATTCTTTGAGAGTTATATACAGTACCATAGGTAGTGTAACTACGAAATTTTCGTACACAGAGCAAAAAGAACACCATATAGAAAATGAAAAAAATAGGGTTTTTGTGATGTCCCATGTGTTTTTTAAACCAAGATGAAATACTGAACACTTGATCAAGGATCATAATTACGGGGAAGAGGGACAGTGGAGTAGGCACAATCTGTTATAAGGTTGTTTTTGGATCTGTGACAAAAATAAAAAAAATCTAAGAGGTTTTCTTAAGGTCTGTATTCTTAGAGTGGGTGTGTTTTTCCTTCCCAGCCCCCAAAAATACCGTTTTTGGTAGATCGAATAACTCAAATCAGTTCACAAAGGGGAAATGAAACATGAATTAAAAAACACTTGACACGAAGAAAACGTAAAAAGGCAAATTTTATAGAAAAGTTAACAGGGGAAAATATTTTACAAACTGGAAGTCCCATAGCATCCCCCCCGATTAACCCCTGGGCCCAAGTGGGGGGAATTTATGTTTCGAACGTAAAATCTTCTAGAAAGAAGCGGAAGACAGGGGAATATAGTGGTTTTGATAAACCTTTTTAACGTTCATCGGAATATTTTAGAATAGTTTGGGGGGGGGGGGGAGAGAAATCTCATTTCCCGGGCGAATTTTAGTATTTTTTATCTTGGCAAGTAGAATATGAAGCTTTTTTGACTTCCAGAGCCCCTTTTGTTTGGGCCGTTGGGCAGAAAGTCTTGGTCGAACCGTTTTTGAAGAAAACGGAAAAAACTAGGAATATTTTCAGGGCAGACTAAAATATGTAATATATAAAAAGAAAGAAAAGGAAAAAAATATAATATATTTTATATTATATAATATATATATATATATATATATATATATATATATATATTGGTAGTGTAGTTACAGGGGTTTTAAGTAAATAAAAAAATATCGTTAAGTTTGTTTTTTGGAGCGACTTTTGTATATTATCTTCCCTTTAGAACACCTAAGGAACTTCAGCAAGTCAAAACACTTTTATTAGATCTTCATGGTCCCTTTGGAAAAGGGATGAGCTTTTTTAAATTTTTAAAGAATAAGTAATAAAAGTACGTTTTACAGGGATATTGGGACTTGGAGTAAGTCGGTTCAGCTCCTGTTTTGGGAAAAATGGAGAAGAAGCTGATATATTCTTACCAGACTTGACCCACAAGGGGACACTTGCAGGGAAAATGGAAAGCAACAGAAAAAAATCTGAGACCTTACACCGCTTGATTTTCAGTGATATGAAAGACTTTCAGAGCTAGTATATGTAGCCCCCCTTTAGGGAAAACCCAATAAATTTTTTTTGGTATTTTTTTGGTACCAGGAATTTCACCCTGCTTCCCCCGTTGTTCCGCATGTTTGGGTATAGTGTTTTCCAAAATTAGCAAATTTTCGCTTTACTTTCTTGCGTAGAAAGTAGATTATTTCCCCAACCCCTTTTTGATGCCCATGGGTTTGTCGCGCAAAAGAGATTTTTTTAAACCAAATCATTCCTTTTTAACGGCACCTATGATTGGGGGTATTGGGGGAAAATTTTTTGTATGGAGAGTAATATAAAAAAAAAATTAAAAAAGAATAATAAAATCAAAATAATAAGAATATTAATTTTACTTTTGCCCTTTCTTGATTTCGATAAGGTAGATGACGCAGGTGCCTACCCGTCTTGATGGAAACCCAATTGGGAACTTCCCAGCTAAATCTCGCCTTTTGCCCTTTTATTGCATTAGTTTTTTTTTTTTTTTGTTTGTTTTTAAGTTTTTTACCATTTTTTAGAACAGTTTAAAAAGTAATGGTGTTTGATATGAGGGATCAAGAACCGGGGAAGGGAGAGTCACACGCTGAGGTTTGCATCGAAACGCGCCCATGGGACGCTCATTCAATTTTTTCTTCGTTTTGATGGGTATGACCTCGTGCTTTACGGGAAGTGTTTTTCACTGCGTGAACTGGATGCCCTTCGGGCACGCATAGCTTGTGCATGGGTTTTCGTGCCCTGATCGCCGTCAGTAGGGAAACACAACATCCGTTTTGTGTGGGGCTGTGTGGTAAATAAATATTAAACATGAAATAATACATTATAAATTTAATGTAACACCACACTCAAAAAACCCCCATACACACAAACACACAACAAACCACACACAACAACAAACACACACACAACACAAACCCACACACACAAAAACACACACCACACAAACACACACACACACACACACACACACACAAAACAGCACAACACAACACACACAACATATAAAAATAAAATATAAATATATTTATATAATAATAAATAATATATTATATATTAATTTTTACGGGAAACCCCCTTCTCCTATGTCCCAATCGTCTAGAAAAAAGGGCCGGTGGGGCGGGGGAGGCGATTCCCGCGGCAGAGCAGCTAAGGGCGGCGGTGGGTGCGCCCATGACCAAAGGGTTTTTACGAAGTCAAATAACGTTTTATCCGAGTCAGTTTTTTTGGGGTGGATTTTTGAAATTTTTTCTTTCCCCGCTTGGTCAGGTGAAAATGCAGTTTTTTTAAGGTTTAATTTTTCACTTTTTAAAACTAACTTGCTAAAGATAATGAAATTTTTTTGAATTTTTTTAGTGACACATAAGAACAAAATATTCTAAGATAATGGTGGATGAACTGTATTTTTTGTTAACCTAGATTACCCAAAACATTATTTATTTTGAAATTTTTTCAAAAAATGTTTTTTTTATAAATTTAAGAAAGATTTTTTAGATTTGATATGAAAAAAGCAGTGCTGATCTTTATTACATTAAATAAAAAAAAAAAAAAAATAATTTCCCAACTTTTTTTTGCAAATTTGGGGGTGATTTCTCATTTAGCGTCTAAACAAATGGAGGAAAGTCATGAAAATCATGTGAGAAAAAATCAACGATCAGGTGGGTTTAAACACGTTCCAAAAATTTTTTGACTCAAAATTTTTCAGGAGATATTTTTTTTTTAACTCTTTTTTTTCTATCTATTGAAAAAGACGACGAGGAGGAGGAGGGTAAAGAGAAAGAGGAGAAAAAAGAAGAAAATTAAAAGAAGTAAAATGAGTTAGGAGTGAAGAGAATAAAAAGGGGGGGCAGGGGGGGCCCCCCCCCCCCCCCCCCCCCCCCCCCCCCCCCCCCCCCCCCCCCCCCCCCCCCCCCCCGGGGGGCCCCCCTTTTCCCCCCCCCTCCCCTTTCCCCCCCCCCCCCCCCGACAAAAGAAAACAGAAGAATAAAAAAAAAAAAAAATAAAAAAAAAAAAAAAAAAAAAAATTTAATATTAAACCCCATTTTGGGGTTGTTGGGGTTTTTCCCTCTAAAGCTTTTTAAATAAATTTTTTTTAAGTTTTTAATATAAAATATTTTATTAAAATTTTAAAAATTTTTTATATTTACTGTATATATATAAATATATAAAATATTTAAAATTTTAAATTATATAAATTTTTAAAATAATATATATATAAATAAAAGTTGGAGTTGTTTTAAAAAAACATAGAATTTAAAAAATTATATAATATATATATATATATTTTTTTTTTAATATTTTTTTAAAATTTTTTTATATATTACATAATATATTATTTTATATAGTTTTTATTATTTTTATTTTTTATTATTATTATGTTGTATGATTATGATTTTTATTATTATTATATTAATTTTTATTATTATGTATTAGTTATAATACAATATATTTTTATGTATGATGTAGTATTTTTTATAAAATTATAAGTGTGGTGGGGTGGTGTGGTTTTATCTGGACCCCCCAAGGGTCAAAACATAAATTTTGTTAAAAAAAAATTATATATAATTTGTTTTTTGTTCCATTTTTAAATACTGCAGGATTAGGCCCTTCCCAAAATTTATTATGAAGGTCCTTTTTGGCAGACCCTTTTTTACCTATGGATGCTTTTTTTTCAGGTGTTCCCCCTTTGCCACGGCGGTGACCTTTTTCTACAAAATCTGCGGTTTTTTCTCAAAGGGGATAGTGTTTCCGCCCTGAGATCGGCTCGAGCCCAAAAGTCAAGCACAGGATTTTTTTAAAAAGCCGTGACGGGGGCCCCGAGGGTTGATCCAGGCCTATCGTGGACCATCGGACACTTATGATGTATTAATACATTAGATATGCATATAAACATATATGTATGATATATGTATTAACAATATAAGGCATACAGATATAGATGTGTTATAATAAAATATATAATGCTATGCCTATCATAATTTTTAGGAATAGAAAGATTGGGAATATATAAAATATAACGTGTAATGCATATATAAAATATAAAATATATATATATATTAAATATATAATTTTGTATATATAATGATAATAACATATGCTAAATATTATATATATATAATTATTATATATAAATATATTATACAAATATAATATTATATAGTATAATCAACACACACACACACAAAAACACACACCCCACACACACACAC
This sequence comes from Penaeus monodon, assembly GCF_015228065.2. NCBI lineage: Eukaryota > Metazoa > Arthropoda > Malacostraca > Decapoda > Penaeidae > Penaeus > Penaeus monodon. Next base: position 8,355 of record NW_023662592.1, on the reverse strand, counting down.
ATTCACGCATTATAATTATAAAACTTTAATGCATTTTAAAGTGTGGTGAGGGGATGTATATATATGCGTGTACAGGGTGTGTGTGTGTGTGTGTGTGTTTTGTGTGTGTGTTTTGGTGTTTTTGTGTATAAATATTCATATAACATATATATCAAAATTTTAAATTTTAAAATAAAATATATAATATTTTTACTATATAATTTTTATCTTATTTATGCATATGGGGGTTTATATACTTTTATATATACCTATATATATATAAAATATATAATTATATATATATATATATATTATATGCATATCATTTTTTATTTATATAATAACCACTTATCTTATCCCTATTTTTAAGATATGCATTGCTTATTTTAAATTTTATAATATACACATCTATATCGGGTATCCCTTTATAGGGATTATGCATTATACATACATTATATTTTTAAATATCCCTATCTAATGTTATTTATACTACAAAAGGTCGCGTGGTCCACTGGATAGACACGGGACTAAAACCCTCGGGTCCCCGTCCGGCATTTGGAAAAAAAGGGCCTTGCCTGACTTTTGGGCCGACCCATCTCACGGCGAGAAACGACTATCCCCTTTGGAAATAAACCGCAGATATTGTAGGGGGAAGTCCCGCCTTTGGCAAAATTTGGGAACACCTAAAAAAAAGCCCCAAATCAGGTAAAAAAGGTACTGCCAAGGCCTCTCAGAAATAAATTGGGAAGGCCTAATCCTGCAGGGGAAAGGAAAAAAAAATATGTTTAACAAAAAAAAGATTATATATTTTTTTTTTTAACGGTAATTCATTTTTGACCCGCTGTGGTCACGTATGCCACACCCCAACCCCACAAACCCCAACATGTATAAATTTTTTATAATAAAAATACATACAACATACATAAATTATATATGTATATAATACATACTACAACATCTAGATACAATACATGCTAAAACCCATACATCCCACATACTACATAAAATACATACATACATACATACATACATACATACTACATACATACATACATACAAAACATGCATGCATCCATACATACATAAATTATTTATAATAAAAGCATATAATAAACAAATATATTAAAATATATATATAAAATATATTAAAAAATATATATATTTTTTAAATCCCTCATACATACTTTTTATATAATATATATACTATAAAATATATATAATTATTATATATATATATTATATAATAATTTACTGTTTTCTATATAAATATAAAATTCTATATTATATATTTTAATATATATATAATATATATAATATATATATAAAAATTTATATAAAAATATAATAATGTCTGTTTATGTGTGTAATCCCCACCCCACCCCAAATATAGGTGTATAATTATTTATATATATATTATAATTTATATATATAATATTAATAATATATATATATATATATTATATATATAAAATTTTCGTGTGCATGTGTGTGTCTTAGGGACGGGCCCGGGGAGGAGAGAGACAGAGGGAGGAAAACCCCGAAGGGAAAATTTTTTCCCAGTTGAATTAACTCGCACCGGGAAATTGCCCCAACTGCCGCTCATCTCCGGCGGGGACGCAGGAACCATGGGCCAGCAGGGAAGCGCGAATCCCAGAAGCTTTTAACGACAGTAAAAAACCACAAAACGGGGGGGGCCCCGGCCCGGGGAAATTAAAATTCACCCCCGGCGCTGACATGGCCCGAGTTTTTCGCCAGGAATTCGTTCTCTCTTTTCCCTCCTCCCCTCCTCTTCCTCCTCCTCCTCCTCCTGTTCCCCCCTTCTTTATCTTTCTTCTCTTTATTCAAAACTTTTCCTTCCCCCTGTTTCTGCCTCCTTTTTTTCCCTCTTCACGCCCTAACTCTTTTACTTTTTTACATCTTCTTCGGGTTTTCTCCTCTTTCTCTTTATCCTCCCCTCCTGGGCGTTTTCTTCAAAAAAGTAAAAAAAAAAGGAGTTGGAAAAGAAAAATATCTCCTGAAAAAATTTTGAGTCCCAAAAGTTGGGAAACCGTGTTTTAAACCACCTGAGGGTTGACTTTTCTCACAATGATATTTCATGCCCTTTGCCCCCGTTGTATATAACGCATGAATGAAAAATCACCCCTAAAAGGTTGCAAAAAGGGAAAAAGTTCGGAAATTATTTTTTTTTTTTTGTTATTAATTTTAATACAACCCGGCATTGCATTTCATATCAAGATCTGAAAAATCATTTCTTTAAATTTATAATATAAAAATTTTAAAAGAAATAAAACTATAAATAATGTCTTGGTATTCTGGGGTTAACAATAAATAAAATTAAATCCAACCTTTTATCTTAAAATTTTTTGTCTTATTGCTGCCCCATAAAAAAAATTTTAAAAAATAATTCATTTCTTTAGCAGTTATGTTTTAAAAAATTTAAATAATAAAACCCTTAAAACAAACTCATATTACCCTAAACCAAAGGGCGGGGAAAGGGAACAATATTCGGGAAATCCAAAACCGGGAAAACTGACCCTCAAATAAAACTGTTATTTGACTTCGTAAAAACCCCTTTTTGGGTCAGTGGGGGGCCCCGGGCCGCCCGCCCTTAGCGGCCTGCCGCTGGAATCCCCTCGCCCGCTCCACCGCCGGGTTTCAGTGACAGTTTGGGGACAAATAGGAGGGGGGCCTTTCCCGTGGGAATATATAAAAATATATATATATAAAAATTATATAAAAATTTTATTTTATAAAAATTTTTAAATATTTTAAAATATATATGTGTGTTTGTGTGTGTTGTGTGCGTGTTTTGTGTGTTGTGTTGTGTTGTTTTGGTGTGTGGGTGTGTGTGTGTTTGGGGTTGTGTGTATTTGGTGGTGTTTGGTGTGTGTGTGTGTGTGTGTGTGTGTGTTGTTGTGTGGGGTGTGTGTGTGTGGGTGTGTGTGTTTTTGGTGTGGGGGTGTGTTTTTATGTGTTTGTGTGTGTGGGGTTTTTGGTGTGTGTTGTGAAAGGGTGTGTGTTTTTTGGGGTGTGTTACATAAAAAATTTATATATGTATATATATTCATGTATATATATATTTATTTACACACACACGCACACACACACAACGGGATGTTGTGTTTCCCTATCTGACGGCGACCCACGGAAAACAGAGAAACCGCAGCACAAGCGATATGCTCCCACGAATGGCTCCATTTAAACCGGCATAAAAACCTTTCCCCGGAAAGCCGGGGTCATACCCATCAAAAAACAAAGAAAAAAAAAATTAAAATGAAAAGTCCCTTTTAGCGGCGTGTTCGATGCAAACCTCAGCGGCTGACTCTGCCGTCCCGTTCTTGATACCCCATTTTCTAACAAGCGCATTATTTTTTAATTTGTTTTCATAATAACAATGGAAAAAAGACTTTAAAAACAAAACCAAAAAAAAAAAAAAAACTATAAAATGAAAAATGGAAAAGAGCAGATTAAAGCTCAAAAGTTCCCTTTTTAAAGGTTTTTCCCCTCAAAGGGAGTAGGGCCCCGGCGTCTCCCCCCCTTTATCGTAATCAAGAAAGGGGCAGAATAAAATTAAAAATGTCTTTTATTTTTGGATTTTTTTATGCCCTTAAAATGTTTTTTATTTAAAACCCTCCTAGACAAAAGAATATTTCCCCAAATAACCCCAAACAAAAGGGTTTCCAGTTTAAAGGAATGTTTTGGGGTTGAGAAAAAAAAATAATCTTTTTTAGACGCGACTACAGACTCGGCTTTCAAAAAGGGGTTTTTGGGGGAATAATAGCTACTTTCGAACAAAAAAATAGAATGCAAGTAATTGCTAACTTTGGAAACATCTATCCCATACAGGGGCGGGAAAAACCGGGGGGGAAGCATGGTCAATTCCGGGATGACCATGAAATACCCAAAAACTTTATTGGATTTCCCTCAAGGGGCCCCAAAATTTTAACTAGCTCTGGTCTTTCATGTTTCCTGAAATCGGGCAGGTGAAACGGTATCAGATGTATCTTCTGTGCTATTCACTCTGCCCCTGCAAAGGCTTCCCTTGTAGGTGCAAGTTTTGTAAAAAATTATATACATTTCCCTTCCCCGTTTTTTTCCAAACAGGAGCTCTAAAGCCGATTTTACTCCCAAAGCCCCAAAGATCCATTTTTTAAACCTGTACTTTTATATACTATATTCTTTCAAATTTAATCCTCATTTCTCCTTTTCCACAACAGGGCCCCATTGAGATCTCAAAAGAAAAGTGTTTTTTATTGCAAAAAAAATTCCTTAGGTTTAAATTAAAAAGAATAATAAATACATGAAAGTCCATCCATAAAAAAAACTTAACGAATTTTTTTTTTACTTAAACCCCGTAACTACCCTACCAATATAAATTTTTTATATATTATATATATATATTTATATATAAAATATATATTATTATATATTATTTTTTTTTCCTTTTTTTTTTCTTTTTGTATATTACATATTTAATCTTCTGTAAAAATTCCCCATTTTTTTCCATTTCTTTAGAAAAAGGGTAGGGGAACCTAAAACTTTCATGCCCCGGACCAACGAAATGATGGCTCTGGGTTAAAAAGTCTTTATTTTCATACTTGCCAAAGATCAAAAAAGTCAAATTCGGCCGGAAAACGAGATTTTCGCCCACCCCCAAAAATATTCTGAAATATTCATCGATGAACGTCTTAATTTTTATCAAAAACCCTATATTCTCCCCTTTTTGTCCTTTTTTTTTTAGAAGGCTTATCGTTCGAATCATAAAATTTTCCCCACTTGGGCCCATGGGCTTAATTTGGGGGGGGTAGTCTAGTGGGGGCTTTCACAGTTATGTAAATATTTGCCCTGTTCTACTTTTTTCTATACGTTAAAAATTTTTTTTTACTGTTTTCTTCGTGCCAAAATGTTTTTTTAAATATCAGTGTTTTTTTCCAAATTTTTGAAACTGATTTGAGTTTTATTCGAGTCTACCAAAAAGCAAAGTAAATTTTTTGGGCCTGGCAAGGACAAAAAACACAACACCCCTAAGATACGACCTTTAAAGACCCTCTTTGATTTTTTTATCTTTTTTTACCGAATCACAAAAATCACACCCCTTTTAAAAGTTTTTTGCTCACGGGGTCCACTTCCCCTCCCTTTCCCCGTAATTATGAGTCCCTTGCATCAAGGGGTTCAGTGTTTCTCTTGGGTTTTAAAACACATGGTACTCACAAACCACTAATTTTTTTTTTCAGTAGCTATAAGGGTGTGTTCTTTATTTCTCTGTTTATGAATATTTACGAGTTTTTCACGTACCATGTTACGTGGGCATAATCTCCCCAAAAAAATACTAAAAAAGGGGGGCCCTGGAATTAGCGTAAAGCTTCTTACATTTTCCCTTGCCAAAACGCATCTGCAATTTCCTAAAGGAAAGGAAAAAAGGGAAAAAAAAATTTAAAAAGGGGAACACTAGAAAAAAGGGACAGCAAGCAGTAAAAAATTTCCAAAAAAAAATAATGGCAAAAAAAAACGAGAGAGAAAAAGGGGAGGAAAAGAGAAAGAGAGAGAAGAGAAGGGAGAGGGGGGGAGAGAAAAAAAGGGGGGGGGGAGGGGGGAGTAAAAAGGCTGGGGATTTCTCGTCCATTTCCCGAAGAGGTAACCTTTTTTTCCCCCTTTTTAACCCCGCTGTTTTTTTTAAACAACCCATCCAAGCCTCCCCCCCACTCCTGCTACTCCCCGGAAAGTTGCTACAGAAAAAAATTTAAAAAAATTAAACAAAAAAGAATTTAAAAATAACACCCAAAAAACCCCACAAAACACCCCAAACACACACACCACCCACACACACACACACACACACCCACCCACAACCACACACACACACTCATAAAATATATATAATATAAAAATTAAAAATAAAATATTTTATTATAAAATTATTATAAAATATATATATTTTAAAATTTATATATATATATTTTTGTACTATTTTATAAAAATATTTTAAATATATAAAATATAATAATAAATAAAATTTAATAAATAAAAAAATAAAATATATATATATATTATCTTTTATAATATATCTTTTATATTAATATAGTTTTATCTAATATAAATATGCGTGTGTGTTGTGTGTGTGTCGTGTGTGGGGTGGTGTGTGTGTTGTGTGGTTTTTGTGTGTGTGTGGGTTGTGTTTTGTTTTTGGGTGTGTGTGTGTGTGTGTGTGTTGTGGTGTGGGGTGTGTGGGGTGTGTTTTGTGGTGTGTGTTTTGGGTGTGTGTGTGTATAATTTATATATATATATATATATATTAAAAAATACATATATTATAAGTAGCATATAATATATATATATATTAATTATTATATATATAAATTTTTATATATAATAATTTTAAATTATATATTATTTATAAATTTTATATTTTAAAATAAAATATATGGGATATTATTAATCATATATATTTTATAAAAATATAATTTTATATCTATATATATATATATATATTTTGTGTGTGTGTTTGGTGTGTGTGTGTGTGTGGGGTGTGGGTGTGTGTGTGTGGGGTGTGGTTTTTGTTTTGTGTGTGTGTTTGTGTGTGTGGGTGTTGTGTTTGTGTGGTTTTGTGTGTGTGTGTGTGTGTGGGTTTTTGTTGTGTGTGTGTGTGTGTGTGTGTTGGGATTAATATATTTAAAATTTTTTGAAATTTAAAACAAATATATAATAAAATACTACTATATTTTAAAAATATTTTATAATTTTATCTATATATATTTAAAATAATACTATATATATATTTTAAAATATGTATATATGTGCATACATTTAAAAATCATATGTATATAGATATATTTCATAATATAAAATAAAATACAAATAACCACACACAAAAAACAACACATAATATATAAATATATTAAAAAATATATTATAATAATATATATTATTATATTATAATATAAATATGAAATTTTAATAAATAAAATGGTATTTAAAATATATAATTGTATATCATAAAAAAAATAAAATAAAAAAATAAATAAAAAATAGATATATATTATTATATATATATATATATATATACATAGTATATATATATTATGTTGTGTGTGTGTGTGTGTGTGTGTGTGTGTGTTTGTGTGGTGTGTGTGGTGTGGTGTGTGTGTGTGTATAACATCATACATAAAAAAATACATATATATATACTACATACATTCATATATATATATATATATATAGAGCTTATTAATATAGATAATAGATAATTAATATATGTATCATTACATATATATATCATTCATATAACATCTTTGAATGCGTAACCACACACATATATGTATACATTTAGACATATATCTATATATAATATTATATCTATACTATATATAATATTTTTATATACATATATATTGATATATGTATATATACATATATGCCATACACATCCTACATAAACATACATATATATATATCTATAATATATATACTATATATATATATATATATATATATTATAATATCATCCCAGTCTAATCTGCTATATATAATATATATAATATATATTAATATATATATATTATATATAATCTGTATAGGATATACATATATAATATTTTTCATATACTATATGAATGGTAACACATACTATATGTATACATATTACAACATACATTATTATATGTCTCCTATCTATATATATATAGTTCTATAATATATTATATATATATAATCTATATATGTATTATATACATAACACACACACACAAACCACAAAAACGCACACACACAACACACACGCACACACCACACAAGCACACCTACAAGGTGCACACTATATCATAATATATATCTCTATATATATATATATACTATATAGATAGATAATTATGTATATACAACACAGACATGCATATATAATAATATATTATATATATATATAATATATATTCTATATCTCTAATATATATATATCTCTATCTGTATATTATATTATTCATCTTATATATATATATCATATCTCTATATATATTATATATATCTTATATTAATATATATATATATAATATATATTATAAGAATATATATATATATTTATATATTTCTATATCTCTCTATCTCTCTACTCATCTGTGGTTGTGTGTGTGTGTGTGTGTGTTGTGTGTGTGTTTGTGTGTTGTGTATCTCCATCAAATCTCATCATCCTCTCTATCTATCTCTCTTTTATAAAAAATATCTATCATCTCTCTACCTATTATCATACTTCTATCTATCTATCGATACCATAGATCTATCTTATATATTATAATATATACTACACACACACACATTACATGTATATAGAATATATATATATATATATATATAATAATATATAGATGTTATAGATATATATAATAT
>NW_023662591.1:5000-15970 GCF_015228065.2 Penaeus monodon | reverse complement strand
AAGAAAAATTAGTAAGGGGTTTCTGTTCAATTAAAAAAATTAAATTCAAAAAACGCCACAAAGCTGTTTTATTTAAAAAACGGAAAACAGATCTCTTCCAAATAAATTTCATTATTTCAATAACATTAAAATCATAATTCCTATAATGAAGGGTTTAAAAAAAAAACTAAGTAAAAGTTTCTATATTTTACTATTTTTAATTTTACAATATTATTACAGTAAGTTAAAATTTCTGTAAAATACATTCAATCATATTAAATTCTTTTTAAAATACATTCAATCTATATTAAAATTCTCTTAAAATACATTCAATCTATATTAGAATGGAATGTTCTTTAAAAATCGATAAAAATAACTGACAAGCCCTGCTTACCAGAATAACCACCAACGACACTCTGGCCATGGTTTTCTCCGTCTCAGGGTTTTTTTCCCAAACTTGTGCCCAGCACCCGTGATTTTCCCTTTCTTTTTTATCACTTGTGGAAGATTCCAAATCTTCCATATATATGTATGTATATATATGGTGTGTGTGTGTTTATATCATATATATATACATATATGAATATCTATACGTAATATATATGTAAAATATATATACATATATAAAATATTTTATATATATATATATATATATATATATATATATATGAAAAGAGAAAACAGCCACAGTAGAAAATGAAACTAAACCGTAACGTTTCGAACTCTTCACGAGTTCCTCTTCAGACGAATAAAACCAAAAATGGATGCATCCTTTTCGGTTTTATTTTTGAAGAGGAACCTCGTGCAGAGTTCGAACGTGACGGTTTAGTTTCATTTTCTACTGTGGCTGTTTACTCTTTTCATCTTTGTGACCGTTACTGTGTTTGTGTTTATATATATATATATATATATATATATATATATATATATACATAATTAAAAGATATATATAATATTATATATATATATCCCACCAAAGCCTTTTCAAGAGTGGTTTCCGGAGGAAATTTCCCATAAAAGGGGAAAAAGATAATCACACACATAATAACTATGCAATAACCATAAAGACTGTAAGATCTACACTATTCACTCTCTCTAATATCAAAACAACAATTAGCTTTCAAAACGCATATTTACCTTTTCCAAAGGAAACTAAAGGGACAGAGAACAACAGAAGACGTTGCATAAGAAAATTTCGAAGTACATCCGCCACGCATCCACGCTGTCTCGGGGTATTCGCTGTCGTATCCTTTTAGGCTCGGCACTACCCTTCGGTCCTGAAGAACCCCGCCGAGGACCTTCGGGACTCGCTCGCTCCACTCGGGCAGGTGGTCTCCTCTCTCGGCCGGACCTCAGCCCGATGCCCATACGGGACCATCGTATCCACAGGGGAGCGAGACACGGCCGGCACCAAGGGTCGTACGTAGTCACACACGGAGGATAAGCTGGAATCCTGAGAAGAGAAATCCCTGAAGTCTTCGTTGCCTGCATGCAGCTCTCTGCGGAGGTACCAACAGCAGAGATATATAACATATAACGAGCTCCGTTGAGGACACCCAGCTTCCAAGCTTCTAAATTGTTAAGATGCGATCGAGAGTCGAATATATTAATAAATACAGATGAGGTCATCAGATGATCCACACAGGAAAGTTAGAAACTGGGAAATATCAATCCGGTCACAAAGTAATGGCTAATCCAGACCCAATAGACAATGCATAATAATAATATGTATGCATTGATATATACAAATTTATACAAACCACACAATACTCATATATATATGTATATTTTATATATATATATATATATATAATATAATAATATATATATATTTTTACATATAATATTTTAATTATATAAAATTATAAAACATTATATATAATAATATATATATATATATATATATTATATATATATATATATATAATCTGTGTGTGTGTGTGTGTGTTTGTGTGTGTGTATGTATATATATATATACAAATATATACAATGCATATATGTATGTATATATATGTGTAATATTATACATATCCCACGCACACCCCGTACGTGGTGTGTGTGTTTGTTTTAAGGCTTCCAGCTTTAATGCAAAAATTTGAAGTTTGTCAGAACTCTGAAGTATTGCCTTTGGGCCATGATCAGCCCAGTCTTTGCTTAACACAAAGTTTCTTTTGGCTTGCTGGATTCGGCTGTTATTTTGCGGCCGATGTCTGCCACTAATGTGCGAGTGAAAGGCCCAAAACACCTATAGTTTAGATAGTAAAAACTTCATAGATGTATCGGTTCGTAACGGACTGATGTTTATGCCTTTTGACTTTTCTTTTGACCCTGCACGTAAAGCATGTGAGACTATGTTTTGGTTTGTGCAAGGTGCCTGTGCGGGTTTAGGTCTCGGGAGCAAGTATCTGCCCTGTTTCGACAGAAAGACTGTCATATCGCTGCCACCTCTCATGTTAAGTCCAGCAGGTTCCCGGAAGGACGGAATCCCACACTTTTGCAGAGTCTCTTCATAATATCATTGAGAGCAGGGGGTCTGGCTCATCGTCCGGCACCCATGGTAGGGCATGATGCCCAAGGGCGTCCCAACTGAGCTCCACATTTGCATTTACTGGGATGGCATCGTCGGCGTGTTCCCATAGAGGGTATGGAGATCGCATGCATCCACGCCCCACCTTCGGGCTGAGCAGAGGCTACGAGCTCTAGACAAATTGATCCGCTTCGTCCAGCATTGCGCTCCCCTATAAACCCTCCAAATATTTATTGCCTCAGAAAAAATTTTCATATATATATAAGTTTGTGTTATATATATAATATATATGTGTGTGGGGTGTGTGTTCAAAATTCAGCTGGAATCCTCAGAAAAGCAGCTCCACGAATCCTCCTCATCGCTCCCACAAATGCGACTTTCAGGACACCCCGTGATATAAAAGGAAATTCTCTGTCTCCCAAAGAGGTCCTTCGAATGGTCAGGGATGTCTCTAGGGAATTGAGGACGAAAATTTTTGGACTGCGAGTTCATGATGACTCCTGCTACATTTCTGGTCTCAGATTCGTCAGTGATGTGGGTTTATTAAATGTAACAGGTCTCACCGAGGAAACCCGGCTTCGAGGTCACTGCATCCCGACTGCGAATCCCTAGGTGAGGTTGACTGATATGACTCTCTTTGCCGGAAATGAGGGTCGTATAGAAGCACGTCCAAACTACATAGATTGGGGATGTATCTAAAACTATGATTCATTTACTTCTACAACTTGGTTTCATCGTAAATATCCAAAAAACACAAATCGAGAATATCCAAACATGATATGTATTTCTTAATTCCATAATATGTAAAATCATTATTACGTACACAAAGTTCCCATTTTCTCGTATTCTAAGTATTTTTGTTCTCTTTTCTCTCTCTCCTCTCTCTCTTCTATTATATAATATATATTTTATTTTATATATATATATATATATACTATATTATATAATCCCTCTCTCTGCGCGGGTGTGGAGTAAAGTCGATTTTGGCTAAAATGCGTTATACATTTTTTTCTATATTGTAATCAACAAACAGATTCCACTACACAAATTATCATGTGAATGAAAACAGTTCATTACGTGTTGAATTTCACATATGCAGTATATGCACCTTTCCATTGCCGTGCACTACTTTGATATAAAATTCTTTGTCGAAGCAGACAAGAATCGTGGCTCACGTGAGGTAGAGATTCGAATGAACTAAAGGTCAGAGTGGGAAGGACATGCATTAATGAACGAAGTTTGGGTATATATACATATAATATATATGTATATATATTATTAATATATATATATATATATATATAATATTATAATATTAATATATGCATGTATGTATCTATTTGTGTATATATATGTTTTTATATATATTATAAATATATCTATCTATCTATCTATCTATCTATCTATCTATCTATCTATCTATCTATATATATATATATATATATATATATATATATAATAAACATATATATATTTTATACATATATATATATATATATTAATATATATATATTATATATTTTATATATATATCACACCAAAGCCGTTTTCAAGAGGGTTTCCAGGAGGAATTCCATAAAAGGGAAAAAAGATTTAAACCAAAACACATAATAACAATGCTAATAATCATAAATCTGTAAGATCTACACTTTTCACCTTTCTAATGTCAGAAACAACAATTAGCTTTCAGAGCGCATATTTACCTTTTCCCCAAAAAAGGAAACTAAAGAGACAGAGAACAACAGAAAACCTTGCAAAATTTTATATTCGAAGTACATCCGCCGCTCATCCACGCTGTCTCGGGGTATTCGCTGTCGTATCCTTTTGGGCGTCGGCGCTATCCTTCGGCGCTGAAGAACCCGCCGAGGGCCTTCGGGTTCCGCTCGCTCCACTCGGGCAGGTGGTTCCTCTCTCGGCCGGCCCTCAGCCGATGACCATACGGGACCATCGTATCCACAGGGGAGCAAAAACACGGCCGGCACAAGGTCGTTGCAAATTCCTCCATTGCTACGTTTTCCCAACGATGGATAGCTGGAACCCTGAGAAGAGAAATCCCTCAAGTCTTCGTCTTCGTGCCATGCTTTGCAGCTCTCCCAAAGAGCAGAGATATATAACATATAACGAGCTCCATTGAGGGCACCCAGTTTCCCAAAGCTTCTAATTTGTTGAGATACGATCGAGAGTCGAATATATTAATAAATACAGATGAGGTCATCAGATGATCCACACAGGAAAGTTAGAAACTCGGAATTTTCAATCCAGGTCAAAAAGTAAAGGCTAGTCCAGAGCCAATAAACAATGAATATAATAATATGTATGCATTAATAAAATAACATTTATACAAACACACACAACATACTCATATATATTATATATATTATATATATATATTATATATATATATATATATATATATTATATATATATATATATATATATATATGTATATATAGTATATATAAAATATATATATATATTTTATCTGGTGTGTGTGATATATATAAAAATATATATATGCATATATATGTATGTGTATTGTGTATATATATACATAACACGTGTACGTGTGTGTGTGTGTTTTTTTTAAGGCTTCCAGCTTTAATGCAAGATTGAATTTTGTCAGAACTCTGAAAGTATTGCCTCGGGCCATGATCACCCCCAGTCTTTGTTTTAAACCACAAAGTTTCTTTTGGTTTGCTGGATTCGGTTGTTATTCTGCGGCCGATGTCTGCCATAATGTGCGAGTGAAAGCCCAAAACACCTCAGTTTAGATGTAAATTTCATAGATGTATCGGTTCGTAACGGACTGATATTTATGCCTTTTGACTTTTTCTGTTGACCCTGCACGTAAAGCATGTGACACTATGTTTGTTTGTGCGAAGGTGCCTGTGCAGGTAGCGTCTCAGGCAAGCATTTGCCCTGTTTCAACGGAAAGACTTTCATACCGCTGCCACCTCTCATGTCAAGTCCAGCAGGTTCCTGGAAGGACGGAATCCCCACACTCTGCAGAGCTCTCTTCATAATATCATTGAGAGCAGTGTCTGGCTAATCGTCCCGGGACCGATGACAGGGCATGATGCCCAAGGGGGTCCATCTGACCTCCACATTTGCATTTATGTGGATGGCATCGTCGGCGTGTTCCCATAGAGGGTATGGTGGTCGCATGGATCCACGCCCCACCTTCGGACTGAGCAGAGACTAAAGAGCTCTAGACACTTGATCCGCCCCCGCATGCGGAGAGAGTCTGTGGGTAGTATAAAATCCGTCGCCTTCTGTTTAGATCTCTAGGAAGGGATCAGTCCCCTAACACTCATTGCCTCAGAAAAATTGTCATATATATAAGTGTGTGTATATTACATATATAATATTATATATTTTATAATATATATATATATATATGTGTGTGTTGTGTGTTGTGTGTGTGTGTGTGTGTCTGGTGTTCAATTTGGAAAAGAAAATTTACGTTGTTTATATATGCATATATGTATATATAATAAAAACTAAAAATTACACCTTTCACCGTCAAAGCATCAGTAGTCTTTTGATACTGCATATTTATCTCTACTCTAAAGGAACTAATAGGATAGAAAACTACAGAAAATTTTCCCTAAAATATATTCGAAAAACATGAGGACCGCCTATCCGCCCCGCGTCTCAGGGAATTCTCATCCGTATCCTCTTGGGCGCCGGCGTTCCGCTCCATCCCTGAGGAGCTGCACTGAGACCGATTGGGGCCAACGCGGTCCGCTCGGCTGGTCGGTCTCCTCTCTCCCCGATGGCCACAGGGACTGGTTCGTGTTCGTCACAGCAGCGCAAAGCAGGTCCAGCGCGAGTCCGAACGGGGGACTGACGCCAGTCTTAAAGGGCTTTCAAAAACACTGTCCTCAAAGTCCGATGGTCCTCCTCCTAGACCGAATGGCCCAAAGCCCTCGACTTAGAGGACCATAAAAACACGTCCTCTCTTCCTCCCAATCGCCCGGTCCGCCTCCAAGACCACTGGACGAGGAACACGTTCTCCTTATTCCAGTGGGACAGGGACTCCCCCCAGTCTTCGGGAGTGTGGAGCCCACCTCCAAAGGCTCGTCACAGCTCCTCGTCCACTTCGGAATCCCACACGGAGGTCAAGGTGGAATCCTCAAAAGAGCAGCTCCACGAACCCTCCTCATCGCTCCAACAATACGACTTTCAGGACACCCTGGGGTATAAAAAGGACTTCTCTGTCTCCAAAAAGATCTTCCGAAGGTCAGGGTTGTCTCTAGGGAAGTGAGGGACGAAGAGGTTAGTCTGCGAGTTCATGGTGACTCCTGCCACGTTTTGGTCTCAGATTTGTCAGCGATGTGGAATTTATACTGTAACAGGTCCCACCGAGGGAACCCGGCTTGCGAGGTCACTGCATCCCGACTGTGAATCCGTACGTGAGGTTGACCTGATATGACTCTCTTTGCCGGAAATGAGGGTCGTATAGAAGCACGTCATCTACATAGACTGGGATGTATCTAAAACATATGTTTCATTTACTTCTACAGCTTGGTTTCATCGCAAATATCCAAATAACGCAAAACGTGTGAGTAAAGTCGATTTTGGTTAAAATGTGTTACACATTTTTTTTTTTTTTTTTTTATTGTAATCAACAAACTGATTCCACTACACAAATATTTATAGAACGAAAACAGTTCTATTAAAGTGCTGAATTTCATATATGCAGTATATGCACCCTTCCATTGCCGTGCACTACTTGATATAAAATTCTTTGTCGAAGCAGACAAGAATCGTGGTCACGTGAGGGAGAGATTTGAATGAACTAAGGGTCAGAATTGTAAGGACATGCATTTAAAGAACGAAGGTTTGGGGAAAGTCAGCGTATTAAAACTGTTGGGTTTCGAATCTGCTTCCCCTTTCCGTTTTTATATCTAGTAGTATGAAAGTTCATTCTTCTGTGTTTAACTGCTTGTAAATTCAATTAATGACCAAAAGAGTTATTGATGTATGCACACACACACTCACACACACACACACAACACACACACACACACACACCACACAAAACACAATATATTTTAATATATATATATATTTTATATATATATAATTTTATATTTTAATATAGGGAAAATATATTTTGTGTGGGGTGGGGTGTTTGTGGGTGTGGGGTATGAATATAGGGGTAAATAGTTTTGTTAATCTTGCAAAAGGCATTTTAAACGATAAAAAATGGGATGAAAACACAAAACCACATACACACTTGGGGGGTGTGGTGTGTAGAATATACTTTTAATATGGGAAATTATATAAAAAATATATATACAATATTTTATATAAAATTATATATATTTTATAAAATTTTATGTGTGGTGTGTGTGTGTGTTTGGGTGTGTGTGGGGGTTTTGTGTGTGTGTACATATGTGTGATATATATACATATGGGGGGTATGTGGGGTGTTTTATAAATATATATACATATAATTTGTTGTGTGGGTATTCCCCACAAAGGTGTGTTGTGTGTGGGTTTTGTTATATAATAATATATATATATATCTATAAATTATTATATATATATAAAATATATATATAATTTTTCATATTTTTATAGGGTAAATTATATATATATATTTATATATATATTATATATATATATATTTAATATTATATATTAAAATAATATATACATAATTACCCACGAAAAAAACATATATAAATATTATAATATGAATATTTTATATATATATATATATAATAATAAAATATAATAACAACACACACACCCCACACATATGTTTAAAATCACACACAAACCCAAAATATTTTTTTTATATATATATAACACCCCACAATCCCCACACATAGGGAATATATACACACATAGGGACACACAACACAAAACCACACACACACACAAACACAAAAACACACACACACACATATAAAATTATATAATATATAAAATATAAAATATTATGTATATATATTTCTATATATTTTTTCTATATTTAAATGTATATATCTACACAACAAACACCCCACACAAGTGTGTATGTGTTGGGGTTTACATCACCATTTATTATCGTTTTAAAAGCCTCTGAAAGATTAAAAATCTTTTTTTCCCCCTATTTATACCACCCAAACAAAACACACACACCCACACACATATATATACATATATATATATATCTATATTATATATATATATATTTTATTTTATATATATATATATATGGGGTGTGTGTGTGTGGTGGGTTTTTTTGGGGTGTGGGGTGTGTGTGTGTGTGAGTGTGTGTTGCATAAATACAAAAAAACTTTTGGTCTTAATTGAATTTACAAGCATTTTTAAAAACAGAAGAATAGAATTTTCCCATACTACAGATAAAAAAAAAGGAAAAAGGGGGGAAGCGGTTTCGAAATCCAACAGTTTAATACGCGACCTTCCCCAACCCCTTGGGTTCTTTAATCCCTGCCCTTTAACAATTCTGCCCCTTAGTTCATTCGAAATCTCTACCTCACGTGAGCCACGTTTCTTGTTCTGTTTTCGACAAAAAATTTTATATAAAAAGTAGTGCAGGGGCAAGGGAAAAGGTTTTGCAATACCGAAATATAAAAATTCAGCAGGGAATAGAATTGTTTTCGTTCTAAAGATAATTTGTGTAGTGGAATCATTTTGTTGATACAAAAAAAAAAAAAAAAAAAAAAAAATGGAAACACTTTTTAAAAAAAAAAATGCTTTACTCACACGTTTGCGTTTTTTGGATATTGCGATGAAACCAAGCTGTAGAAGTAAAGAAAAAATATTTTAGAAAACACCCCAGTTATGAAAGATGACGTGCTTCTATCGACCCTTTTTCCCGGGGCCAAAGAGGGGTCATATGGGCAACCTCAGGGAGGGATTCACGGGTCGGGATGCAGGACCTCGAAGCCGGGGTTCCCTCGGGGGGACCTGTTACATAAATTTCCACATCGCTGACAAATCGAGGACCGGGAAACGGGGCCAGGAGTCACCAGGGAACTCCCCGGGGACTAACCTTCGCCCTCATTTCCCTAGGGGAAACCCTGCCCCTTGGGAAGATCTTTTTGGGAGACAGAAAAAGTCCTTTTTTTTTACCCCCGGGTGTCCTGAAACGTATTTGGGTTTGGAAACGATGAGGAGGATTCGTGGAGTGCTCTTCTGGGGGATTTCCCCCTGACCTCCGTGTGGGATTCCCAAAAATGGGTCGGGGGAGAGGGTGTGACGGCCTTTGGGGTGGACCTCCCCACTCCCGAAGGGGCTGGGGGAAATCCCCCGTCCATGGAAAAGGAGAACTGTTCCTGGTCCCCTGGGGTCTTTGGGGGCGGACCGGGCGATTGGGAGGGAAAAGAGGGGGGTTTTTTGGTCCCCTAATGAGGTCTTGGTCCCTTCGGTTAGGAGGAGGGGCCAAACGGACTTTTAGGACAGTGTTTTTGGGAAAGGGCCCTTTAAGACTGGCGTCAGTCTCCGTTCGGGGCTCGGCGCTGGGGCCTGCTTTTCGGCTGTGACGAAAAACGAAAACCCGTGTGTGGCCCTCGGGGAAGGAAAGGGGGACCGGGGCCAGCCGGGGCGGACCGGGGTTGGCCCCCAAACGGTTTAGGCAGCTCCCAGGGATGGAGCGGAACGCCGGCGCCCAAGAGGAAAGGATGAGGGAATTCCCCGAGACAGCGTGGCGGGGGTGAGGGGGGTCTCATGTTTTTCGAATATATTTTATGGAAAGTTTTCTGTGTTTTCTATCCCATTAGTTTCCTTTTAGAGTAGAGATAAAATGCCGTATCAAAAGGGCACTGATGCTTTGACGGTGAAAGGTGTAAATTTAGCTTATATATATAACTATATGCATATATAAAAAAAAACGTTAAAAAATTTTTATGCCCAAAATGAAACACACAGACACACACACAAAACACACACACCCCACAAAACACATATATATATATATTTAATATATATATAAAATTATATATATGTATATATACCACAACTTTTTATATATGACAATTTTTCTGAGGCAATGAGGTTTTTGAGGGGGGCTGACCCTTCCCAGAGATCAAAAAGAAAGGCGACGGATTTTTTATACCCACAGGGGCTCTTCCGCCCTGTGGGCGGATCAAGTGTTAGACTCGTAGTCTCTGCTCAGTCCGAAGGTGGGGGGGGGGATCCATGCGACCACCATACCCTCTATGGGAAAAAACGCCGACCCATGCCATCCACATTTAAAAGCAAATTTTGGAGGTCAGGGTGGGCCCTTGGGCATCCCTTTCCCCTTTATCGGTGGGCCCGGCCCATTAGCCCGACACTGCTCTCAATGATATTAGAAAAAGGGGCTCTGCAGAGTGTGGGGTTCCGTCCTTCCAGGAACCTGCGGACTTTAATGAGAGGGGCAGCGGTATGAAAAGTCTTTCCCTTGAAAAAAGGGCAAATGCTTGCTCTGAGACCCCTACCTGCACAGGCACCTTCGCACAAAAAA
>NW_023662590.1:0-15971 GCF_015228065.2 Penaeus monodon | reverse complement strand
GAAAAATTTTTTTTTTCCCCAAACCCCAAAAAAAGGTTTTTAAAATTTTACATTTGTATTTTTAAGTATATATATATATTTTTTTTAAATAAATTTCTATTTTTTAAAAATTTTTAAAAAATAAAATTAGAATATAAAAATTATTTTAAATTATATAAATTTTTTTTTTTTTTTAAAAAAAATAAAAAAAATCATATAATAGGTGTGATTTTTTCATATTTTAAAAACATATAAATAATATGGATATAAGCAAATATTAAAAATAATACAATATATAAGTAACATAATAATAATTATATATAAAATTTATATAATTATATTATAATTTTAATGTGTATATATGCATTTTAATCCCTTTTGTATATATATGAAAAAATTTAAAAACATTCATTTTTAAAATATATATATAGATTTTTTTAAAACCCCTTAAATTTTTTAAATTATTTATTTCTCCCTTATTTTTCCTTTAAAAATAATATACATACAGGCATATAAAGAATATTATTATATATAATATATATATATAAAATTATATAAATATATTTCATCATCATAAAGGGGCTAAGCCGAGGGGGGACAAACCCGCATCCCCCCTTCGTTTCCCAGCCACGAGGTTTCCCTCGAGGCGAGTATCCGGGACCCCCACGGCCCATTTTTAAATTTCCTGTGACAGGGATTTTTACAAGAGCATAAAGGACGAGACTCAAGGGACAGGTAGCGTCCAAATTTCGTTTCCCATAGGAAAACTGGCAGTATCGGGGCCTTAAAGACACCAGGTTGGCCTTCTGCATGGGTCCAACATTCAAATGCTCTTTTTTGAACCCCGAGTTCATGGCCCCCTTTTGCCAGCCCCAATCCGTCTACGATTTTTTGGTTGACACCCAGAGGTATGGACTACGCTACCAATTTGAAAACTCTTAATTTCAACGCCCGCCAAAAGCATGGATCGATGAACGGGTTCCCCTAACGGCCCCCAAAAGTCTGAATTTTGGTCATGGCCAGGAGCCCTTAGACCTAAGGTTTGTAAAGCATCAAAGCCGCCCCCAGTGACTCCAAAGGAAGATAGGATAGCAACTCATCGGAAAAAGTCAAGGTCTGAGCCCTTTGATATTGCCTGGTTGCTCCCATGATTTTGGCTAGTAGCTCTGCCATTACCAGTCCATACGGGTTGAAAAGTGTTGGTGCAAGGACAACCCTTTGCCTCGCGTTAAATTTAACAGAAAAGTTCGACAACCCACATACATTTTACAGCATTTTCAGTCCCAGTATAAAGGCTTGATTGGCAATATCGTGTGAAATTCCCCCTGGGTTCAGGATCTCCAATAGCGTTTCCCGATGCACCAAGTAAAACGCCTTTTTGAGGTTGATTGGGTTTGCAAGCAACCCCATGCCAACCACGAGGATTTCACAATTATTGAAGCACTAGTATAGGTCTTTTTGGGGACTCCCAGCAGAAAATCCAGAGCCCCGGGTCTCGATCCTCAGTAGGGGGTTCGGATCCTTTTCAGAAGAAGTGGGCGAGAACTTCCCTTGTATGTGAGCAGTGTAATGATGGTAGTTGCTAAAACCCCAAACGATCCCCTTTCCCCCTTCAGAGGGGATGACCATGCCCCTTTACAGGTCAGGGGGAATGGTCCCAGACTGCCAGAGGGCAGCAGGACTGTATGCAGGCCCCGACCATAGGTTCACCCCACCTTTTAGCAGTTCAGCCAGGATATACATATCCCCTGAAGTTTTCCCACCTTCAGCTGGATATCGCCGCCAAACCCTCTTTTGGGGGAGGGGGTTCTGCGAGGGGTGGGTTTCCCCACAGGTATTTGACAGCTTGCATCCAGGGTAATTTTTGGAGGGTTACCAGGTAAAACTTTCAAAATATCATTCCAACTTTCCCCGAACCCCAAATGATCTGAGAGATTGTTCATCCGTGATTTGGACGAGTCACGTGAGGGGGGCTTAGATTTCAGTTTTCTCAGGTTGGTGGGTGGGGCAAAGGGCATTTGCCAAAGAAAGGGCCTTCAACCTCCTCAGCAAGATTTGATGAATTCCTTGCCCCTTTCTCAGCGGGTTTTGTCCCTGCGCACCAGGAGCGACGAAGACTTGTTTACCATTAACCGACCCTGTGACTCGTTCAGGGGCCCTTTAAATTCCCCAGGGGAGATAGAATTTGGCCTTGATTCGGGGTATTTTTGCACATACACAATAATATTTATATAATGATAATACTTTTTAATTACGTATATAAGTATATATTATATATATATTATAATTATATAATATATAATATATATATTATATATATTATATGGGCGCGGGGGCGCTTGGAACATCGGTCCTTGCGGGGGATGAGGGGGTTACCTCTGCTATGCGGAATTTGAAGCGATGGGAGTTGAGGGGTCCCCTCTCAGAGGTGAGAAAACCTGGAGCGGCACGATCAGTGTGGGGGGTTAAACCCTACTACTGGGGGCCGACGTGTCCCACCTCCAGGGGTAGCCTAGCCTCTCCAGCGATTCACCCGGGGTAGTGAGGTGAACCGGTTTGATGAGCGTTGGGGCATTGAGTCTGAAGCATGTTTTTGGGCTTCTGCCCTTTTATTGCTGTATACGCTCTACCGATGTACAAAAAACCCGATGTGAAAGAGGCGTTCTACCCCAAAACTGCATCTGTGGCAGACGATTGCCCGGCGAGCATTCGCATTGTTCGGGCGACTTAAATGCGGATCCGGCTGTGCCCGAGCTGGTGAGATGCTGTGGGCCCCTCATGGCTGGGGGCTGACCAGCAGCGAGAATGCCCCCTTTCTCCGGGGACTTTGCTGGGGCCCCAGAAAATGAGGATTCTGGCTCCTGGCCAGCGCTCCAACTGCATCGCTGGACTTGGTACTGATACGGGTCAGGGGCCCAAAGGGATCGACCAATCTTGAAAGCACGCGATGGAGGATCCCCCGAACGCGGGGTTTTTCCCGGAGTGGTGGTTCTGGGGACCGACCATAGGTGTTGTGGCTACCCTGCGGGTCCACTTCAAAACCCCCCGCCCCTCCAGGGCCACCCAAAGGTTTAAAGGGACAGATAAGGGGGGGGGTGTGCCCTGGGTTCCCCCGGGCAGTCTTGACCGATTCTCAAAACCAGCAACCTGACGGACCAGTTCTTTTTGGGGAGTCCTTCAAGGCGTAACACTCGAAGCAGCTCAGGAGTCCATGGCGTAGCCAAGGGCAAGAAAAAAACCCATCTCCCTGGAGCATTAGAGGCCACGAAGGTCGCAAGGGGGCTAAAGGGAAATAAGTCTTGGTGTTCCATGGTGCGTAGGGGTGGACACGCTGAGAAGGACAAGGAACAGTTTATCAGGAATTTGCTGAGGAGGTCGAAGGCCCTTTCTGGTAAAGACCTTCGCCCTGCCACCAAGCCCCGAGAAAACTAACCCCAAGCCTCCTCACAGTGACGCAGTCCGATCAGCGGAGGCGGATCTCTCAGATCATGTTTTGGGGTTTTGAAAAGTTTGGGGGAGTATTTTTAACAGTTTTACCAGGTGGATCCTCCAACATTAGCTTTGGGTGCAAGCGGTCTCAGTGCCTGTGCCGGACCCACCCATCAGCGAGGAACCTCCTACCCAACAGAGGTAGGCTGGCGATTCCCAAATTTAAGAGTGGGAAGCTGCAGGGATATGTGATATCCGCGAACTGCTAAAGGCTGGGGGTGAAACCCATGGTGGGGGCCCGCATGCAGTCCCGACTGCCATTTGGGAGTTGGACCATTCCCCTGACCTGCTGAGGGGCGTGGTCATCCCTCTTGGGGAAAGGGGAAAGGGGGGATCGAGGGAGTAGCAAAAATACCGTGGGTTACATGCTCAGCATACCAGGCAAGGGTTTTCGCCACATTTTTCTGAAAAAGGGTCGCAACCACCCCTGAGGCACCCGAGACCGGAGCAGTCTGGTTTACCCTGGCAAGTCCCCAATGACCCATCTAGCGTTCGAGTAATTTTGGGAAAGCCGTCGTGATTTTGGGCGGGGTTTTTGCAGCCTCACGACCTCAAAAAGGCGTTTTTACTCGGTGCACGGGGAACGCTATGGGAGATCCTGAGGCAGGGGAATCCGACACAGATTTTGGCCGATAGCAAGCTCTATACGGTACTGAAAGTGCTGTAAAGTGTGGTGGGGTATGTCGAACTCTTCCCCGTTTAATTTTAGGGGGGGGCAAGGGGGTGTCCTTGCCCCCCCACTTTTTAACATTTTAGGATGGATAATGGAGAGCTACAGCCAAAGTCAGGCGGAGCAAAAACTGGCAATATTTAAAGGCTCGGACCTGACTTTGCCCACGTTTGCCATCCCATCTGAGTCCTTTGGGGTCACTTTTGGCGGCTCTTGTGCATTTAGCAATGAGGCGAACCCCCCGGTAAGGTCTCCTGGGCCAAGACCAAAATTCAGGACTTTGGGGGCCCGTTAGGGAACCCTTTAGTCGATCCATTGCTTGCGGGAGGACGTGAAGTCACAGAAAGTTTTACATACCTTGGGAGGTGTCCATATTCTGGGTTGGGAGACCAGGAAGTCAGTAGAGGTTTGGGCTGCAACAGGGGGCCATGAAAATGATCAACAAAAGGGTTTGGGGAAAGTCGGTACTATGCAGAAGGACCCAAACGCGGTTTTTCAAGGCCTTTATACTTCCAGTTTTTTCATGGAAACGAAACCCGGGCGCTATCCAGTGCCTTGGAGTCCGCCTTTATGCCCTTTTTTAAAAGTCCCCTTTGCCGGGTCATGGGGTAAGTTTGGGAGGACCAGTGTCCCAACCCGGGGGTTTCACCGTGAGACTGGCATGGGACCCGTTTCTTGCAAACCGGGACGCCAATCAGGCTATATGGCCCCCTAGCCGCCTCCCCCTGGACGACCCCGCCCCCAGGTTGCTCTCTGCGAGACAACCCTGGGTGGGGGAGACCTGGGGGACGTCCTAGGAGATATGGTTTGGGAGCTCGACGAGACCTGTCGTGAGGAACAGAGATGGGGGGGCCCGGGGCCTGCTGGAGACTCGCCCCGAGGGACCTCGTGGCTGGAAGCGAAGGTGGATGCGGGCCCCGCCCCCCTCGGGTTAGCCCCTTGATGATGAGATATATATATATATTTATTAAATAACATGGTACATTAGTTAGTTTTGTACCCCGGGCTGAAACTGGTTGTACACATGTTTCCCCACCGGGTTTATTTATGAAATGTTGATGACGTAAGATATTAAAAAAAAAAAAAAAAAAGAATCCAATCCCAAATTTTTAGCCCAAAAGGGACCCTTTTTTAGAGAGTTTACCAACAGAAGAAAGTTTTTGGGGGCGTCCAAGTGAAAATAAAAAAAAAAAAAAAAAAAAAAAAAAAAAAAAAAAAAAAAAAGAGAGGAAATGGCCAACACGTGTTTGTCAATAGTCAGTCCAGTTTTTTCATGCGGGCCCGTAGCGCTGGGGCATGACTAGACGGCCAAACTAATTTTCCTTTGGGGAAAAGGGTCTTGCAGCATTCTGGCCCCCTGGACATGGTGGTCGCTGTAGCAGAAGAAAGGGGGGGGAGAGTGGTGAGAGATGGCTCGCTTTATCCGTCAGCTACGTGGAAGGGGAGGAAGAGGAATTTCAGGAAAGATGCACGTTTGAGTCGAGAAACCTTTTAAATGATTGACGATTTCCGAAAGAATTGGAAAAATTTTAAAACTCATTCATAATTTTGTGAAATTCTCTTCACATGTTGTTTTTATGAATGTAAGGAATCAACTACCCTGAAATTGCTAATCATAAAAAAAAATAGGCCAAATATCATATATAGAAACAGTAAATAAAAAATGATATGGGCGCATTTTCACTACGTGCCCGTATGTAAAGTTTTTTCTACTTATGAAAAGAAAAATCACCATTTTGAAAAAGTGATTATTTATGAAGTGAGTTTTTTAATCATGCATTTCTTTCCCCAAGACAAAAATCGAGGGGAATAAGTTTTTTTTTTAATTTTTAATTTAAAATAGCAAGTGATTTACAAGACAAAAACATAAAGGTAATGTTAAAAATTTATTAATGAAGTAAAACAAAACAAAAAATAAAACACGTTTATCCTCCCATTCATCCAGCTGGCGGCAGCGGAGCGAGCGAATTTCCGAGCCGAGCGGACAAGGACCGAAGAGAAGCCGGGAAATACTTACAGTGGTAACGTGTCGGCCTCTCATCCGAGGGGTCGGCGGTTCGCGCCATGCTCAGGCGGGAGAAGTTGCAATTGTCGGCCGGAGGTTACTGCAGTGGCTGGGAAACCACGGCGGGTAAGAACTAGGTTCAGCCGAGTCAGCATCAGCTGACACACGTGAGCGGGGTCGGCATTAGTCGACACAGGCCGGGCTCCCCTCATGGCATACCCCGGGGGCTTATCCTTATCCTTAGGAACCGGAAATACTTAGGGGGAAGTTGCCGTCGAAAAAGGGCGATGCACGGGGGGGGCGAGGGGGAGGTGGAGGATCTGTAGAGAATCGATTTGATTGGAAAAGGTTTGGGGGGAATGGAAGGAAAATGGGGGGAAAAAGGGTTTTACAGATGAATATTATTTTTTGTAGCTCGCACGATGTGTCTCATGGTGTATTCATGTCCATATATTGAAGATCCTTTATCTATTTCAGATCATTATCCATATGTCTGTGTCTATTTATATCTAACTACTTATAAAGACAATGGAACCTTTCGTCTCACTACTTAAAGTAAACATAATATACATTCCTTTCTTATATAAATATAAACTTGCCCACCTATGCAATACAAAAGTCAAAGGTCACAGGTCACTCACCACAGCACACGTCAGTCTGCCCAGGAGTCTGGCAGTAACGGCTGCATTTCTGGCTCGCCATGGCTACCACGAAGCAGGCAGCGAGGAGAACAAAGCGGAGGCGCAACTGTAATGCATATTAATGTTAAGATCACCTATACACAAATAGAAGACAGACAAATACCCGAACGAGATATCTATGCCCCTACTTCGAAGGCAAATGAAAAAGACTGAAGTTATCCAGGCACAAATTCCTTAATAAGGACCCAGAGAATTCAGTTAAAAGGACATAGATTGACACAATCGAAAAATAAGTGATGGATAAAGATAATGTCATCTTCGAGAGCAACCAACCATCGCGTAGAATCGGAATGCTATGTATACAAGAACGCTATAAGCTGGACTGCTATTGCAGGCAGGAAACAGGCTTTTTATATGCCCCCAAAAGTGTGTCCAATTACCGCATAGACATTGGCAACAACTTTCAATGCTGTTTCGGACGCAGACATTTTGATAGTATAACGTCTTCATGCATGCATAGGAGTATTTATAAAAAATACATATACATATATAGGTTTATATATAGATATAAATAATACTTCTGTATATGTATATATATTTTATATATATGCTTTAAAATACATGTGTTTTTATGCATTTATGTTCATTCATTTACTTATTTATTCATTTATCTTTTCATGAATACATAGTATCCATTTATATATACATATATGTATTCATATAAATATTTACATGTGCATACACATACATATACATATACTAATAATAAGATATATATATATATATATATATATATATATATATATATATATATATATATATATTATTTGTATATATATATACATATATATATATATATTATATATATATATATATATATATGTATATATATATACATATATAAATAAATAACTATACATCTATTTATGTGTATGCACATGTAAATATTTATATGAATACATATATGTATATATAAATGGATACGTATGTATGCATGAATAGATAAATGAATAAATAAGTAAATGAATGAACATAAATGCATAAATACACATGTATTTTAAAGCATATATATATATATATATACATATACAGAAGTATATATTTATATCTATATATAAACCTATATATGTATATGTATTTATATAAATACTCCTATGCATGCATGAAGACGTTATACTATCAAAATGTCTGCGGTCCGAAGCAGCATTGACGTTGTTGCCAATGTCTATGCGGTAATTGGACACACTTTTGGGGGCATATAAAAAGCCTGTTTCCTGCCTGCAATAGCAGTCCAGCTTATAGCGTTCTTGTATACATAGCATTCCGATTCTACGCGATGGTTGGTTGCTCTCGAAGATGACATTATCTTTATCCATCACTTATTTTCGATTGTGTCAATCTATGTCTTTTAACTGAATTCTCTAGGTCCTTATTAAGGAATTTGTGCCTGGATAACTTCAGTCTTTTTCATTTGCCTTCGAAGTACGGGCATAGATATCTCGTTCTGGTATTTGTCTGTCTTCTATTTGTGTATAGGTGATCTTAACATTAATATGCATTACAGTTGCGCCTCCGCTTTGTTCTCCTCGCTGCCTGCTTCGTGGTAGCCATGGCGAGCCAGAAATGCAGCCGTTACTGCCAGACTCCTGGGCAGACTGACGTGTGCTGTGGTGAGTGACCTGTGACCTTTGACTTTTGTATTGCATAGGTGGGCAAGTTTATATTTATATAAGAAAGGAATGTATATTATGTTTACTTTAAGTAGTGAGACGAAAGGTTCCATTGTCTTTATAAGTAGTTAGATATAAATAGACACAGACATATGGATAAGTAGATCTGAAATAGATAAATGATCTTCAAGTATATGGACATGAATACACACATAGAGACACATCGTGCTGAGCTACAACAAATAATATTCATCTGTAAACCGTTTTCCCACCATTTTCCTTCCATTCCCCCCAAACCTTTTCCAATCAAATCGATTCTCTAACAGATCCTCCACCTCCCCCTCGCCCCCCTCCGTGCATCGACTTCTTCGACGGCAACTTCCCCGTAAGTATTTCCGGTTCCTAAGGATAAGGATAAGCCCGGGCTATGCCATGAGGGGAGCCCGGCCTGTGTCGACTAATGCCGACTCGCTCACGTGTGTCAGCTGATGCTGACTCGGCTGAACCTAGTTCTTACCCGCCGTGGTGCCCAGCCACTGCAGTAACCTCCGGCCGACAATTGCAACTTCTCCCGCCTGAGCATGGCGCGAACCGCCGACCCCTCGGATGAGAGGCCGACACGTTACCACTGTAAGTATTTCCGGCTTCTCTTCGGTCCTTGTCCGCTCGGCTCGGAAACTTCGCTCGCTCCAGCTGCCGCCAGCTGGATGAATGGGAGGATAAACGTGTTTTATTTTGTTTTGTTTTACTTCATTAATTAATTTTCAACATTACCTTTATGTTTTTGTCTTGTAAATCACTTGCTATTTTAAACTTATAATTCAAGAAAACTTATTAGCCTGCGAATTTATTGTCATGATGGAAAGTAATGCATGATTAAGAAACTCAACATTCATAAATAATCATCATTTCATAATGGTGAGTTTCGTTTCATAAGTAGAATAAACTTTACATACAGGCACGTAGTGTAATAGCAGCCCATATCATATTTATTTACTGATTCTATATATGAATATTTGGCCTAGTATGTTTTTTATGATTATGCAGATTCACGGTAGTTGATTCCTTACATTCAGTTAAAAACAACTACTGTGAAGAGAAGTTTCACAAAAAGTTATGAATGAGATTGAATAATTTCCAATTCATTTCGAGAAATACGTCAATCAGTTGAAAGGTTTCTCGACGTCAAACGTGCATCTTTCCTGAAATTCCTCTTCCTCTCCTTCCACGTAGCTGTACGGAGTAAAGCGAGCCATCTCTCACGCACTCTCCCTCCTCCTTTGCAGTTCTGCTACAGCGACCACCAGTGTCCAGCGGGCCAGAAATGCTGCAGAGACGCCTGTTCCCAAAGGAAAGTTAGTTTGGCCGTCTGAGTCATGCCCCAGCGACTACATGGCCGCATGACACAAACTGGACTGACTATTGACGAACTACGTGCTTGGCCATTTCCTCTCTTTTTTTTTTTTTTTTTTTTTTTTTTTTTTTTTTTTCATTTTCACTATGGACGCCACCAAAATCTTTCTTCTGTTGGTATAACATCTCTCAAAAGAGTGCCCTTTGGCTAATAAATTTGGATTGGATTCTTTTTTTTTATTCTTTGGAATATCTTACGTGCATCAAACATTGTCATAAATAAACCCGGGTAGGGAACATGTGTACTAAGCCAGTTTCAGACCGGGTACAAAATCTAACTAATGTACCATGTATATATATATATATAATATATATATATATCATCATCATCAAGGGGCTAACGCCGACGGGGGCGCATGGCCGCATCCACCCTTCGCTTCCAGCCACGAGGATCCCTCGAGGCGAGTCTCCAGGCAGGCACACGGCCCATCTCTAGTTCCTCACGACAGGTCTCGTCGAGCTGCCCAAGCCATGATCTCCTAGGACGTCCCACAGGTCTCCACCCAGGGTTGTCTCGCAGAGAGACAACCTGGTGGGCAGGGTCGTCCATAGGGAGGCGAGCTAGGTGGCCATATAGCCTGAGTTGGCGATCCCGGATTATGCAAGTAACAGGTCCCATGCCAGTCTCACGGTGTAACCGCCGGTTGGACACGTGGTCCTGCCAACTGTACCCCATGATCCGGCGAAGGGACTTGTTACAAAAGGCATCAAGGCGAGACTCCAAGGCACTGGATAGCGTCCAGGTTTCGCTTCCATAGAGCAAAACTGGAAGTATCAAGGCCTTGAAGACACGCAGCTTGGTCCTTCTGCATAGGTACCGACATCTCCAAACG
Organism: Penaeus monodon; assembly: GCF_015228065.2. Lineage (NCBI taxonomy): Eukaryota > Metazoa > Arthropoda > Malacostraca > Decapoda > Penaeidae > Penaeus > Penaeus monodon. Next base: position 5,271 of record NW_023662590.1, on the reverse strand, counting down.
CTCTTGTTGATCGAGTTCATGGCTCCTGTTGCCAGACCAATCCGTCTACTGACTTCCTGGTCTGACAACCCAGAGATATGGACTACGCTACCAAGGTATGTAAAACTTTCTGTGACTTCAACGTCCTCGCCGCAAGCATGGATCGACTGAACGGGTTCCCCTAACAGGCCCCCAAAGTCCTGAATCTTGGTCTTGGTCCAGGAGACCTCTAAGCCTAGGGGCTTCGCCTCATTGCTAAATGCATCAAGAGCCGCCACAAGTGACTCCAAGGACTCAGATAGGATGGCAACATCGTCGGCAAAGTCAAGGTCCGAGACCTTAATATTGCCTAGTGTTGCTCCGCACTGACTTTGGCTAGTAGCTCTGCCCTTCCCTCCATACAAGTGTTGAAAAGTGTGGGTGCAAGGACACAGCCTTGCCTCACCCCTGAATTAACAGGGAAGAAGTTCGACATACCCCCACCACACTTTACAGCACTTTCAGTACCAGTATAGAGGCTTGCTATCAGGCCAATAATCTGTGTCGGAATTCCCTGAGCCTCAGGATCTCCATAGCGATTCCGATGCACCGAGTCAAACGCCTTCTTGAGGTCGATGTAGGCTGCAAGCAACCCACGACCAAACTCACGACGGCGTTCACAATTACTCGAAGCGCTAGGATACGGTCTATTGTGGGACTTGCCAGGAGTAAATCCAGACTGCTCCGTCTCTGGTGCCTCAGTAGGTGGTTGCGGATCCGTTTCAGAGAATGTGAGCGAGAACCTTGCCTGGTATGCTGAGCAGTGTAATGCCACGGTAGTTGCTACAGTCCATCGATCCCCTTTCCCTTCCAGAGAGGGATGACCACGCCCTCAGCAGGTCAGGGGGAATGGTACCAGACTGCCAAATGGCAGTCAGGACTGCATGCAGGCCCCGAGCCATAGGTTCACCCCCAGCCTTTAGCAGTTCAGCAGGGATATCACATTTGCCTGCAGCTTTCCCACTCTTCAACTTGTAAATCGCCTGCATAACCTCTGTTTGGGTTGGTGGTTCCTCGCTGTTGGGTGGGTCCGGCACAGGCACTGAGACATCGCTTGCATCCAAGCTAACTGTTGGAGGATCCACCTGGTACAACTGTTCAAAATACTCAGCCCAACGTTCACGAACCCAACATGATCTGAGATGATCCGTCCATCCGCTGATCGGGACTGCAGTCATCTGTGAGGAGGGCTTAGGGTTCAGTTTTCTCAGGGCTTGTTAGGCAGGGCGAAGGTCATTTACCAAGAAATGGCCTTCGACCTCCTCAGCAAGATTCCTGATGAACTGTTCCTTGTCCCTTCTCAGCAGTGTCCGAGCCCTACGCACCATGGAACGACGCAAGACTGATTCCCATTTAGCCGAGCCTTGCGACACGCTTCAGTGGCCTCTAATGTCTCCAGGGAGATGGTATTCTGCCTTGCCCTTGGGCGTACGCCAATGGACTCCTGAGCTGCTTCGAGTGTTACGCGCTTGAAGGACTCCCACAGAGCAACTGGATCCGTCAGGTTGCTGGTTTCTGAGAATCGGTCAGAGACTGCCGTGGCGAACCCACGGGCACACTCTGCCTCCCTTCGTCTGTCCAAGTGAAACACCTTAGGGTGGCCACTGGAGGGACGGGGAGTTTTGAAGTGGACCGCAGGGTAGCACAAAGCAGCCTATGGTCGGTGCCACAGAACTCGCACTCCGGTAAAACCCTGCAGTTCTGGAGGATCCTCCATCGCGTGCTTACAAGGATGTGGTCGATCTCCTTGGCCACTGTACCCGTATCGATGTACCAAGTCCAGCGATGCGAGTTGGAGCGCTGGTACCAGGAGCCAGAGATCCTCATTTTCTGGGACCTAGCAAAGTCCCGGAGAAGGAGGCTATTCTCGCTGCTGGGATCAGCTCCCGAGCCATGAGGGCCGACAGACATCTCGTAGCCAGCTCGGTCACAGCCGGATACCGCATTGAAGTCGCCCAGAACAATGCGAATGTCTCGCCGGGGGCAATCGTCTGCCACAGATGCGAGTTTGGCGTAGAACGCCTCTTTCACATCGGTTTTATGTACATCGGTAGGAGCGTATACAGCAATAAGAGACATGAAGCCAAAAGCATGCTTCAGACTCAATGCCATGATACGCTCATCAACCGGTGTCACCTCGACTACCGCAGGCTGAAGTCGACTGGAGATGGCTATGGCTACACCCTGGAGGTGGTGACCATCGCTGCGGCCCGACCAGTAGTAGGTGTAACCACCCACACTGATCGTGCGCTACCAGGTCTTCTCACCTCTGAGAGGGCAGCCACCTCAACTCCCAGTCGCTTCAATTCCCGCGATAGCAGAGGTAACCGCTCATCCTGCCGCAAGGACCGGATGTTCCAAGCGCCTACCCGCGCCTATATATATATATATATATATATATATATATATATATATATATATATATATATATATATATATATACTTATATACGTATATATACAAGTATATATACATATATATAAATATATATATGTGTATGTGCAAATATATACGCCTGAATACAAGGCAGAATTCTATCTCGCTGGAGACATTAGAGGCCACTGAAGCGAGTCACATGGCTCGGTTGAATGGTAATCAAGTCTTGCGTCGCTCCATGGTGCGCAGGGACCAGACACTGCTGAGAAGGGACAAGGAACATTTCATCAGAAATCTTGCTGAGGAGGTTGAAGGCCATTTCTTGGCAAATGACCTTCGCCCTACCTACCAAGCCCTGAGAAAGCTGAACTCTAAGCCCTCCTCACAGATGACTGCAGTCCAAATCAGCGGATGAACAGATCATCTCAGATCATGTTGGGGTTCGTGAATGTTGGAATGAGTATTTTGAACAGTTGTACCTGGTAGACCCTCCAACAATTACCCTGGATGCAAGCGATGTCACAATACCTGTGCCAAACCCACCCATCAGCGAGGAACCTCCTACCCTAACAGAGGTTAGGCTGGCGATATCCAAGCTGAAGAGTGGGAAAACTTCAGGCATATGTGATATCCTGGCTGAACTGCTAAAGGCTGGAGGTGAACCTATGGCTCGGGGCCTGCATACAGTCCTGACTGCCATCTGGCAGTCTGGTACCATTCCCCCTGACCTGCTAAGGGGCATGGTCATCCCTCTCTGGAAGGGGAATGGGGATCGTTGGGATTATAGCAACTACCATGGCATTACACTGCTCAGCATACCAGGCAAAGTTCTCGCCCACGTTCTTCTGAAACGGATCCGCAACCACCTACTGAGGCATGAGAGACCGGAGCAGTCTGGATTTACTGCTGGCAAGTCCACAATAGACCATATACTAGTGCTTCAAGTAATTGTGAAACTCCGTCGTGAGTTTGGTCATGGGTTGCTTGCAACCTACATCAACCTCAAGAAGGCGTTTGACTTGGTGCATCGGGAATCGCTATTGGAGATCCTGAGACCCAGGGGAATTCCGACACAGATTATTGGCCCAATAGCAAGCCTTTATACTGGTACTGAAAGTGCTGTAAAGTGTGATGGTGGGTTTGTCGAACTTCTCTGTTAATTCAGACGCGAGGCAAGGCTGTGTCCTTGCACCAACACTTTTCAACACCTGTATGGACTGGATAATGGGCAGAGCTACTAGCCAAAGTCAGTGTGGAGCAACACTAGGCAATATCAAGGTCTCAGACCTTGACTTTGCCGATGATGTTGCTATCCTATCTGAGTCCTTGGAGTCACTGGTGGCGGCTCTTGATGCATTTAGCAAACCTTAGGTCTAGAGGTCTCCTGGACCATGACCAAGATTCAGGACTTTAGGGGCCTGTTAGGGGAACCCGTTCAGTCGATCCATGCTTGTGGCGAGGACGTTGAAGTTACAGAGTTTTACATACTTGGTAGCGTAGTCCATATCTCTGGGCTGTCAGACCAAAAAGTCAGTAGACGGATTGGTCTGGCAACAGGAGCCATGAACTCGTTCAACAAGAGCATTTGGAGATGTTGGTACCTATGCAGAAGGACCAACCTGCGTGTCTTCAAGGCCTCGATACTGCCAGTTTTGCTCTATGGAAGCGAAATTTGGACGCTATCCAGTGTCTTGGAGTCTCGTCTTGATGCCTCTTGTAATAAGTCCCTGTCACGAGGAATTAAAGATGGGCCGTGGGCCTGCCTGGATACTCGCCTCGAGGAATCCTCGTGGCTGGAAGCGAAGGGTGGATGCGGTTATGTGCCCCGTCGGCCTTAGCCCCTTGATGATGATGATATATATATATATATATATATATATACATATATATATATATGTATATATATATATATATATATATATATATATATATATATATATATATATATATATATATATATATATATATATATATATATATATATATATATATATATATATAATATATGTAGCTATATAGCTAGGTAGATATGTATACATACGCACACAATATTTGTAAAAATATATCGTATATATTCATGTATATATACACATATATATATGCATACTTACATATACATGTGTATATATGTATAAATATATACATACATATACTTAAATGCGTGTATAAGTGTGTGTATATATATACATATACACATACATGTATATACATATTTATATATATAAAAGCATGAATACATATATATACATATACATGTTTATATATACACACAAATGCGTAAGTATATATGTATATATATTTATGAATAAGTGAATAAATATGTATATATATGACACACACACACACACACACACACACACACACACACACACACACACACACACACACACACACACACACATATATATATATATATATATATATATATATATATATATATATATATATATATATATATATATATATATATATATATATATATGTATATGTATATATACATAAATGTATATGAATATAGATATATGCAATATATATATACATTTGTATATACATATATATGTATATATAAAAATATGTGTATGTATATACATTTTTATATACATATATATATGTATATGTATATGAATGTATATACACATATTCATATATATATTCATATATAATACATATATAATTCAAATTTGAATTTATATATACATTGTGCATGTGTGGTGTGTGTAATATATATATATATATATATTATATATATATATATATATATTATACATATATATAATTATATATATATATATATATAAAATCTATATATATAAATATATATATATAATGAATATCTATGTGTGTGTGCATATGTATTGATACATAAACATAAAATTG